>NC_092165.1:6280903-6355999 GCF_045791955.1 Oncorhynchus clarkii lewisi | reverse complement strand
CTCTCTCTCTCTCTCTCTCTCTCTCTTTCTCTCTCTCACTCTCTCCCTCCACCTCCCCTGTCCCCCCTCTCCCCCTCCCTTCACCTCTCTCTCCCCCCCTGTCCCCCCTCTTCTCCTCCCTTCACCTCTCTCTCTCTCTCTCTCTCTCTCTCTCTCTCTCTCTCTCTCTCTCTCTCTCTCTCTCTCCCCCTCCCTTCACCTCTCTCTCTCTCTCTCTCTCTCTCTCTCTCTCTCTCTCCCCCTCTCTCTCTCCCTCCCCCTCCCCTGCCCCCCCTCTCCCCCTCCCTTCACCTCTCTCTCTCTCTCTCCCTCCCCTCCCCTGTCCCCCCTCTCCCTCTCCCTCTCCCCCTCCCTTCACCTCTCGCTCTCTCTCTCCCTCTCCCTCCCCTGTCCCCCCTCCCCCCTCCCTTCACCTCTCTCTCTCTCTCTCCCTCCCCCCTCCCTTCACCTCTCTCTCTCTCTCCCTCCCCCTCCCTTTACCTCTCTCTCTCTCTCTCTCCATCCCCCTCCCTTCACCTCTCTGTCTCTCTCTCTTCACCCCTTCCCCAGATGGAGGAGTTCCTGGGCCCCCAGCCGGAGTACGATGAGGAAGAGGAGGAGAAGAAGTATTACAGGAGGAAGAAGCTGGGCGTGGTGAAGAACGTCCTGGGGGCCAGCGTCGGGGGCATGATCATATACAGCGTCTACATGGGTAACACCTGTCTGTCTGTCTGTCTGTCTGTCTGTCTGAGCTCTACTCATATATGCCTGTATTCCATTTTGTGCATGTTTTGTGTGTGTCATGTATTCAGCCATTTATATGTGTGTGTGTGTCTGCAGGCCTGTTGCAGATGCAGCTGATCCTCCACTATGATGAGACGTACAGGGAGGTGAAGTATGGTAACCTGGGTCTGGAGGACATCGACAAGAAGATGCTGATGGGGATCAACGTTACACCCATCATAGCCCTGTTATACACCCCCATACTCATCAGGTATACTATATATATATATATACACCCATCATAGCCCTGTTATACACCCCCATACTCATCAGGTATACTATATATATATATATATACACCCATCATAGCCCTGTTATACACCCCCATACTCATCAGGTATACTATATATATATATATATATATACACCCATCATAGCCCTGTTATACAACCCCATACTCATCAGGTATACTATATATATATATATATATATATATATATATATATGTGTATGTGTGTGTGTGTGTATATATATATATATATATATATATACATACATACACCCATCATAGGCCTGTTATACACCTCCATACTAATCAGGTATACACACATACTCCTGCTTTCTTCTCATTCTTTCTCTCATCCTCTCTATCCTCTCTCTCTCGATTCTCTCTCTCTTTTTCTGTCTCTCTTTTTCTCTCTTTTTCTTTCTCTCTTTTTCAGGTTTCTGGGCACCAAGTGGATGATGTTTCTGGCAAGTGGAATTTACGCTCTCTTCGTCTCAACCAATTACTGGGAGCGATACTACACCCTGGTACCATCGGCTGTGGCCATTGGTGCAGCCATTGTCCCGCTGTGGGCGTCGTTAGGGAACTACATCACAAGGTTAGGAAGGGGAGAATGGAGACACACACATCAACGTCACACAGACCAGGGTTGCAGTGTTTATGTCGTGTTGTGTTTCGCTACCTAGTGTTAATCACACTGTGTTTTATTGTGTTTCTGTCTCTCTCGCTCTCACACACTCAGGATGGCACAACAGTACTATGAGTATGTGAACTATAAGGAGGATCACGTTCAGGAACAGAAGAAACTACCCAAGGGGGCGTGTCATCGCTATGTCATCATCTTCCAATCCGTGTTCTTCATCATCTTCCATGTATGTTGCCATTGGTCGAGTCACTTGTCAGTCAATGAGTGATATATCGGTTAAGCATTGCCGTGTGTGTGTGCGTGCGTGCGTGCGCGTGTGTGTGTGTGTGTGTGTGCGTGCGTGCGTGCGCGCGCGTGTGTGTGTGTGTGTGTGTGTGTGTGTGTGTGTGTGTGTGTGTGTGTGTGTGTGTGTGTGTGTGTGTGTGTGTGTGTGTGTGTGTGTGTGTGTGTGTGTGTGTGGATTGTGATGTCTGGCTGTGTTTCTCTTTGTGTCTCTCAGCTCAGCCTGGTGTTTGCAGAGTTCCCCCAGCGCCTCTTCCTCCACCAGTTCCTTAGTGACTACAACCACACACTGTACAACGTTAAACACTGTGGTAAACTGACCAGTAGTCTGTTATTATCTGTACAATGTTAAACACTGTGGTAAACTGACCAGTAGTCTGTTATTATCTGTACAATGTTAAACACTGTGGTAAACTGACCAGTAGTCTGTTATTATCTGTACAACGTTAAACACTGTGGTAAACTGACCAGTAGTCTGTTATTATCTGTACAACGTTAAACACTGTGGTAAACTGACCAGTAGTCTGTTATTATCTGTACAAGGTTAAACACTGTGGTAAACTGACCGGTAGTCTGTTATTATCTGTACAATGTTAAACACTGTGGTAAACTGACCAGTAGTCTGTTATTATCTGTACAAGGTTAAACACTGTGGTAAACTGACCATTAGTCTGTTAACTTCCATTTCCTTACCCTGACTCTCAGGGGAGAAGCAGGATCTATGGTTTTAATAGCATTGTTTTCGTGCACCTCAATCTCTCTCATCCCCCCTCCCCACTCCTCTCTTTTAATAACTCCTCCCCCTCCCCAGGTGCGGAGGGCAGTGCTGTGATTGGTGGTTTTAATAACTCCTCCCCCTCCCCAGGTGCGGAGGGCAGTGCTGTGATTGGTGGTTTTAATAACTCCTCCTCCTCCCCAGGTGCGGAGGGCAGTGGTATGATTGGTGGGTTTAATAACTCCTCCCCCTCCCCAGGTGCGGAGGGCAGTGGTATGATTGGTGGGTTTAATAACTCCTCCCCCTCCCCAGGTGTGGAGGGCAGTGGTATGATTGGTGGTTTTAATAACTCCTCCTCCTCCCCAGGTGCGGAGGGCAGTGGTATGATTGGTGGTTTTAATAACTCCTCCCCCTCCCCAGGTGCGGAGGGCAGTGGTATGATTGGTGGTTTTAATAACTCCTCCCCCTCCCCAGGTGCGGAGGGCAGTGGTATGATCGAGGGTTTCAACAGGACCGTCCTGAAGCACCTCCCTCGCTCCCTGCTGCTCATCCAGGTGGAGAGTGTTCTCATGGGCGCCGCCTTCCTCTCCATGATCATCGTAAGATACACACACACACACACACACACACACACACACACACACACACACACACACAGGTAAAGACACGCGTACCTAAAATGATCATCCTAACAACCTAGCGTTATTTCACCCAACAATCAATACAACACCCTCCGAGATTACCCAGAGTCCATTGCTTGCTTTCCCACAGTCGTTCACTGTGTTTTACCGATAGTTCCTGGCGGTGTGCGGGGCTGCGTACCGGCCTACAGAGGAGATCGATCTGAGGAGTATCGGCTGGGGGAACATCTTCCAGTTGCCCTTCAAACACCTGAGAGACTACAGGCTGAGACTCCTCATCCCCTTCTTCATCTACAGTGGACTGGACTCACTCTTCTCTGTCACCGGACTCACTCTGGTAGTCATTACAGGAAGTCCTTTAGTAACTGTCGTAGCTGGAGTCTGAATGTAGTCCATGTAGCTTTCACAGACCTACTGTGTCACTTTACCTGGTGTGGACATAGATTCTGCTGGAGGGCAGCTATATTCATGATGCTCGATCTCTCCTCTCTCTCTCTATCCTCTCTCTCGCTCGTGCTCTTTCTCTCTCTCTCTCGTTCTCCTTTCTCTCGCTTGCTCACTCTCTTTTTCTCACTCACTCACTCTCTCTCTCTCTCTCTCTCTCTCTCTCTCTCTCTCTCTCTCTCTCTCTCTCTCTGTCCTGTTCACCCCCCTTTTCTCCTACTTTCCCTGTCTTTGTCTCTCCTCTAATCTACCCTCATGTCTCCCCCCTCCCAGTCGTATGGTGTGTGTACGGTGGGTCTGGAGTGGCTGTATCTCCTGGTGATGGTCTATGGTCTGTCCTGCTCCCTGTTCTCTTGCCTGTCCCTGTCCCTCCTCAGGCTGCCACGCTACGTCTCTCTGCTAGGGGGCGCTGTGATCCACGGTCCTCTGCTGGTGTTCCTGCTGTTCTGGTCCCCGGCTCCACGCTCACCTGATCAACTGCCTTACCTGCTGGTGGTGATTGCCCTCTGGGGAATGGGGTCTGCATTGAATAAGACTGGACTCAGCAGTGAGTTTTAGTACTATGATCACACGCACACACACACACACACACACACACACACACAGACACACACACACACACACACACACACACACACAAACTCTTTTATTTCCTAGTTCAGATTTAATCATTTCCAACATTTATGTCTCCTCTCTCTCATATCTTCCACCTCTCCACCTCCCCTTTCTCTCTCCCCCCCCCCCCCCCCCCCTCTCCACCGCACCCCCCTTCTCTACCACCCCTCTCTACTACCCTCCTCTCTCACTCTCTCTTCCCCCTTGTCTATCGCCCTCCTCTCTTTCTCTTGCTCTCTTTCTATCTACCCCCCTCTCCACCGCACCCCCCCTCCCTCTCCACTGTCTCTGTCTCTCTCTCTCCCCGTGTCTGTCAGTTCTCCTGGGTATGTTGTATGAAGATAAAGAGAGACTGGACTTTGTCTACACCATATACCACTGGTGGCAGGCTATCGCCATCTTCATAGTCTACCTGTGGACTGGACTCATCATGAGGGTATGTGTGTGTCCCTGTGTGTGTCCCTGTGTCCCCATGTCCCCGTGTGTGTGTCCGTGTGCGTCCTCATGCGTGTGTGTCCTCATGCGTGTGTGTCCCCATGTGTCCGTGTGTTAGAACAAGTGTAAAAACGATTAATTTAAAGTGCTTATTTCACTCCTCTCTTTCTCTCCTTTCTCATTCCTGGTCCCTCCTCCTCAGGCCAAACTCTCCATTCTATTGGTCATCTTGCTGCTGGCGTGCTTCTGCTATTGGACGATGGAGCGACGCCTGGCCAAGAACGTGCTTTTCAGACTGCCTCGCATTCCCCGCCCCAAACACAAGGTAACCTATCACAATCTGTACATTTTTTTCTTTAAAATACCATTTGGCTGGAGAGAAAAGAGCAAATATCACCTTCACTAGTAATGCGATAAAGACAAGCAAAACAGAACACTGAAATGAAACAGTCTTTGTTTAAGGTTTGGCATTGGCAATAAAGACAATTAAAAGAGCAATATCAATGTGTCTTCGATAATGACACAAAGTCATCAATTGACATGTTTGGTCTGTAATGTAATATAATGTTGACTGCGTCACTTCCTCCTCAGGTCAAAGGTTATCGTTACCTGGAGGAGGAAAACTCAGATGAGTCGAACTCGGAGGAGAGTGATGAGGATGATGATGAAGAGCAGCAGGAGGAGGTGATCAGGGAGGACTTTGGCGGAGACGCAGGGTCGCAGGGCTCTGATTCGACCAGGGAGAGGAGAGGAGGGGCTAGGGGTCGGCGCAGGAGGAGAGACGATGATTATGAGCAAGCGGGGGAAAGGGAGGAGAGAGAGAAGGAGGGAGAGAGAGGGATAGAGAAAGAGTGAAAGAGCGAAAAATTGTTAGAGAGAGAGAGCGAGTCCTTTAGCTATCCTCTAGGTATCCTCTAAGTATCCTCTTGGTATCCTCTAAGTATCCTCTTGGTGTCATCTAGCTATCCTCTTGGTGTCCTCTACCTATCCTCTATGTATCCTCTATCTATTCTCTACCTGTGTCCTCTAGCTATCCTCTAGCTATCCTCTAGGTGTCCTCTAGCTATCCTCTAGCTATCCTCTTGGTGTCCTCTAGCTATCCTCTAAGTATCCTCTAGGTATCCTCTAGCTATCGTATTGGTGTCCTCTAGCTATCCTCTTGGTGTTCTCTCGCTATCCTCTAGCTATCCTCTAGGTATCCTCTAGGTGTCCTCTAGGTGTCCTCTAGGTATCCTCTAGCTATCCTCTTGGTGTCCTCTAGCTGTCCTGTAGCTATCCTCTAGCTATCCTCTAGCTATTCTCTCGCTGTCCTCTAGGTATCCTCTAGCTGTCCTCTAGCTGTCCTCTAGGTATCCTCTAGCTGTCCTCTAGCTGTCCTCTAGCTATCCTATAGGTATCCTCTAGCTGTCCTCTAGGTATCCTCTAGCTGTCCTCTAGCTGTTCTCTAGGTATCCTCTAGCTGTCCTCTAGGTATCCTCTAGCTGTTCTCTAGGTATCCTCTAGGTGTCCTCTAGCTGTCCTCTAGGTATCCTCTAGCTGTCCTCTAGCTGTCCTCTAGCTATCCTCTAGCTGTCCTCTAGCTGTCCTCTAGGTATCCTCTAGCTGTCCTCTAGCTATGCTCTAGCTGTCCTCTAGCTATCCTATAGGTATCCTCTAGCTGTCCTCTAGGTATCCTCTAGCTGTCCTCTAGCTGTTCTCTAGGTATCCTCTAGCTGTCCTCTAGGTATCCTCTAGCTGTTCTCTAGGTATCCTCTAGGTATCCTCTAGCTGTCCTCTAGGTATCCTCTAGCTGTACTCTAGGTATCCTCTAGCTGTCCTCTAGATGTCCTCTAGGTATCCTCTAGCTGTCCTCTAGGTATCCTCTAGCTGTCCTCTAGGTATCCTCTAGCTGTCATCT
This sequence comes from Oncorhynchus clarkii lewisi, assembly GCF_045791955.1. Taxonomy (NCBI): domain Eukaryota; kingdom Metazoa; phylum Chordata; class Actinopteri; order Salmoniformes; family Salmonidae; genus Oncorhynchus; species Oncorhynchus clarkii. Next base: position 6,349,336 of record NC_092165.1, on the reverse strand, counting down.
AGGTGTCCACTAGGTATCCTCTAGCTGTCCTCTAGGTATCCTCTAGGTATTCTCTAGCTGTCCTCTAGCTGTCCTCTAGGTGTCCTCTAGGTATCCTCTATCTGTCCTCTAGGTATCCTCTAGCTGTCCTCTAGGTATCCTCTAGCTGTCCTCTAGGTATCCTCTAGCTGTTCTCTAGGTATCCTCTAGGTATTCTCTAGCTGTCCTCTAGCTGTCCTCTAGGTATCCTCTAGCTGTCCTCTAGGTATCCTCTAGGTATTCTCTAGCTGTCCTCTAGCTGTCCTCTAGGTGTCCTCTAGGTATCCTCTAGCTGTCCTCTAGGTATCCTCTAGGTATCCTCTAGCTGTCCTCTAGCTGTCCTCTAGGTATCCTCTAGGTATCCTCTAGCTGTCCTCTAGGTATCCTCTAGGTGTCCTCTAGGTATCCTCTAGCTGTCATCTAGGTATCCTCTAGCTGTCCTCTAGGTATCCTCTAGCTGTCCTCTAGCTATCCTCTAGGTATCCTCTAGCTGTCCTCTAGCTATCCTCCAGGTATCCTCTATGTATCCTCTAGCTATTCTCTAGCTGTCCTCTAGGTATCCTCTGGGTATCCTCTAGCTGTCCTCTAGCTATCCTCTAGCTGTCCTCTAGCTGTCCTCTAGGTATCCTCTAGCTATCCTCTAGCTGTCCTCTAGCTATCTAGCTGTCCTCTAGGTGTCCTCTAGGCATCCTCTAGCTGTCCTCTAGGTATCCTCTAGCTGTCCTCTAGCTATCCTTTAGCTGTCCTCTATGTATCCTCTAGCTGTCCTTTAGCTATCCTCTAGCTGTCCTCTAGGTATCCTCTAGGTACTTTCCCCAGTCCAGCTCTCTTACATCAGTGCAGATTAAGGAAAGGAGTTGAATCAGAAGAAGAGACAAAACGGGTGTGTCTCAAATGTAACCCTTTTCACTTCATAGTGCCCTACTTTTGACCCCGAACCCTGGTCAAAAGTTGTGCACTATGAATAAAGGTCCCATTTGGAATGCAGACAATACTGTATGTCTAGGCTGTTGACATGCACCTAGAGGGGGATTGACATATATAGATAATAAACCCAGTCATAATTGAAGAGGTTCATCCACAGGAGGATAAAACAGAGCAGTACAGGAGGATAAAACAGAGCGTTACAGGAGGATAAAACTGAGCGGTACAGGAGAATAAAACAGAGCGGTACAGGAGGATTAAACAGAGCGGTACAGGAGAATAAAACAGAGCGGTACAGGAGGATTAAACAGAGCGGTACAGGAGGATAAAACCAGAGTGGTACAGGAGGATTAAACCAGAGTGGTACAGGAGGATTAAACAGAGCGGTACAGGAGGATTAAACAGAGCGGTACAGGAGGATTAAACAGAGCGGTACAGGAGGATTAAACAGAGCGGTACAGGAGGATTAAACAGAGCGGTACAGGAGGATAAAACCAGAGTGGTACAGGAGGATAAAACCAGAGTGGTACAGGAGGATAAAACAGAGCGGTACAGGAGGATAAAACAGCGGTACAGGAGGATAAAACAGAGTGGTACAGGAGGAAAGAGAAGAACAGGGGATTTTACACAGAAGGAAAGAGGATGGAGAGAGGACAGGAATTCCGTTTCGAAGGATTCTCATAACACAACTGAAAAGGGAAGAAGTTATTTACTCCACTTCAAATATAAACCAGTTTCCCTCCGGTGCATGATCACATGGGGTTTGGCCCAAATGGCACGCTATTCACTATATAGTGCACTCATTTTGAACGGCCAAAAGTAGTGTACTACATAGGGAATGGGGTGCCATTTCGGACTCACCCATACTGTATAGACAGACACCTGAAACATATGTGAAGTTAGGTACATCACAGGCACTTTTGACAGGGCACATACAGGGCTCTGGTCAAAAGTAGTGCACTATAGAGGGAATAAGGTGCCATCTGGGACACAGCCTTTGTATTTCAACACTGTATTGTTAGTCAGCTGTGTTGTCATGGTTCCTAGCTCAGGTGTTTTGAGTGGCCTACATTTTATGTTTTTTTTTTTGTAAGGAATTTATTCAATCAATGATTTTGAAAAAGTTGAATTATAGTCATGAATTATAATGAGAATGAATTGATTGTAATTGTTTTTTATGACTGTTTTGAAGTTGTTTTCTGAGTATAAAGCTGGTTTTGTGCCTCTTGATGTGGGTGTTCTGTTATCAAAGACCAATAGATGTCTTTGATAGATGTCTTTTATAGATACAATAGATGTTGAGTACAGATGTACAGTATAATACAAGTATATACTATATGTAGTAGATGTATTGTAGATATGTGTATGAAGACATTTAGATGTATCTATATAAAGACATACATATAGTACAGTATATAGTAGATGTGTGTATGAAGACATATAGTACAGTATATAGCTGTACAGTATATAGTAGATGTGTGTATGAAGACATATAGTACAGTATATAGTAGATGTGTGTATGAAGACATATTGTACAGTATATAGTAGATGTGTGTATGAAGACATATAGTACAGTATATAGTAGATGTGTGTATGAAGACATATAGTACAGTATATAGTAGATGTGTATATGAAGACATATAGTACAGTATATAGTAGATGTGTGTATGAAGACATATAGTACAGTATATAGTAGATGTGTGTATGAAGACATATTGTACAGTATATAGTAGATGTGTGTATGAAGACATATAGTACAGTATATAGTAGATGTGTGTATGAAGACATATAGTACAGTATATAGTAGATGTGTGTATGAAGACATATAGTACAGTATGTATCCCTTCTCTACACACCAGTCAGTGAAGCAGGTAAGTGCCCACTCTTGTTTTGTTTCACGGTGTTCTTTCCGTTTTGTTTTCTCTGAAATTCATCAAACGCTTATTTTCTACATCGTCATGCCAACCTATTGTTGATGTAGCCATTTTAATAAAGGGGAAAAGAAGCAACGTCATGGTATACGGTCTCACATACACACGGCTGAATGCTGTTTTAGCCAATCAGCATCCAGTATCCAAACTACCCAGTGTATAGTACAGTATATAGTGAATGTGTACAAACATATACTACCCAAGAAGAACACAGGACCCAGGTCTGAGTTGAGCATGAGTTTATTGGTCAGTGATGATCTCCCTCCTCCTCCTCTCTCACCACTACTGTCTATTGCTGTTATTGGTGCTGGTGAACCAAAGTCCCTGATATGTATCTGTGATATATATACTACAACCTGCAAGACTGTTATTACACTATAACGGTCCTCTATAACGTGTTACAGTGATGACTTAACTCGTCTCACGTTGCTGTTGACGTTACGGCACTGATATACGAGGCGCCTCTCGTAGGAATAATACCCTGTTGTGTTATCAACCAGAGTATCTGAGGACGTCTGTGACGGAGTTGAGATGTGTTAGTAGAAACTGTGGGATGGTTCTGACTGACTGTGTTTGTGTTGGCCGTGCTGTGACAAGGCCCCAGTAGACCCAGCCCTAGGCCGAAGCCTGGGGCTCTGTTAGGGGTACGGTCCGCTCTGGGCCCGGTTAGTGCTGGATACGGCGGATAGACTGGATCTGGGGGGTCTGGCAGTGGGAGCCCCAGTTCTTCCAGTGCTGGTAATCTCCACTGTGTCTCTCACACTCCATGATGTACTGCTGGCCCCTGTAGCCGGGGAACTGGTAGCACACAAAGCTGTGGGGATGGAGGGAGAGAGGAGAGAGGGAGCGGAGGGGGAGGGATGGAGAGAGGGAGAGAGAGGGTGATAGGTGGGGTGCAGAGGGAGGGAGAGACATGTTTGGCTTAGAGTGGAGTTTCGCTTGACATTGAATAGAATTGTCACACAATGTTTTGCTTTAATTGTTTCACTACAGCAAGATTGGAGTGTGTTTGTGTCAGTGGAGGCTGCTGAGGGGAGGACGTCTCATAATAACAGCTGGATCAGAGCAAATGGAATGGCATCAAACACATAGAAACCACGTGGTTGATACCATTACACTTATTTCGATCCAGCAGTCACCACAAGCCCCCCCCCCCCCCCCCCCCCAAATAAGGTACCACCAACCTCCTGAGGTTTGTGCCATTGTGTTTTTGTAAAGTATCTAATTAGTGAGTGTGTGCTTGTGTTTAATGTTGACTTACGCGCCACACTGAATGTGCATGGATCCGACCTCGGGCATGCACCAGCCCATGGCCCTCAGAGAGGGGTAATCATCACACAGCTCAGCGCTGCGGCCCATGAAGTTCTCTGTCTCAAAGATCTGCATACGACTGCTCTGGTGGGACTGGGAGGGGAAGGAGGAGAGAGGATAGAGGGGGAGGGTGGAGCGAGGATACAGGGAGAGCGAGGATAGAGGGGGAGAGAGGATAGAGGGAGAGAGAGGATAGAGGGAGAGAGAGGATAGAGGAGGAGGGTGGAGCGAGGATAGAGGGAGAGCGAGGATAGAGGGGGAGAGAGGATAGAGAGGATAGAGGGAGAGAGAGGATAGAGGGAGAGAGAGAATAGAGGGGTAGGGTGGAGCGAGGATTGAGGGATAGACAGGATAGAGGGAGTGGAAGAGAGAAGGGGAGAGAGAGTTGGAGGGATAAACACGATAGGACACAATCTCAGTTAGTTTCCTTTTTGCTTTCTCATACAGACTGACACATGCAGTACTCTATCCTTCTCTCTGTCTTCTATAAACACTAACATAGAATACTGACCACTGTCTTCTATAAACACTAACATAGAATACTGTCTTCTATAAACACTAACATAGAATCCTGTCTTCTATAAACACTAACATAGAATACTGTCTTCTATAAACACTAACATAGAATACTGTCTTCTATAAACACTAACATAGAATACTGTCTTCTATAAACACTAACATAGAATACTGTCTTCTATAAACACTAACATAGAATACTGTCTTCTATAAACACTAACATAGAATACTGACCCACTGTCTTATATAAACACTAACATAAAATACTGTATTCTATAAACACTAACATAGAATACTGTCTTCTATAAACACTAACATACAATACTGTATTCTATAAACACTAACATAGAATACTGTCTTCTATAAACACTAACATAGAATACTGTCTTCTATAAACACTAACATAGAATACTGTCTTATATAAACACTAACATAGAATACTGTCTTCTATAAACACTAACATAGAATACTGACACTCTTTCCCACGCTCTCTATGTATCCATCGCTCGCTGTATTTCTCTCTCTCTCCCACACACACACACACACACACACACACACACACACACACACACACACACACACACACACACACACACACACACACACACAGTCCTCACAGCGCAGTAGATGGGGCGCAGGGACATGAGGCGCTCCACGTGGTAGGACAGGGAGCCGCTGTAGGCGTCCCAGTGGGGGTACTCTCCTCTCTCCAGGATGAACTGCTGGCCCTGGAAGTCATGATGTTCAAAGCCCACCCAGCTACAGGGGTAGGGAGAGAGAGTTACTGACATGTTACATTCAGAGATAGAAGGGGACAGAGAGGGGGGAGAGAGAGTTACTGACATGTTACATTCAGAGATAGAAGGAGACAGAGAGGGGGGAGAGAGAGTTACTGATATGTTACATTCAGAGATAGAAGAGGACAGAGAGGGAGGAGAGGGAGTTACTGACGTTACATTCAGAGATAGAAGGGGACAGAGGGGGAGAGAGAGTTACTGACATGTTACATTCAGAGATAGAAGGAGACAGAGAGGGGGGAGAGAGAGTTACTGATATGTTACATTCAGAGATAGAAGGGGACAGAGAGGGGGGAGAGAGAGCTACTGATATGATACATTCAGAGATAGAAGGGGACAGAGAGGGAGGAGAAAGTTACTGATATGTTACATTCAGAGATAGAAGGGGACAGAGAGGGAGGAGAGAGAGTTACTGATATGTTACATTCAGAGATAGAAGGGGACAGTGAGGGAGGAGAAAGTTACTGATATGTTACATTCAGAGATAGAAGGGGACAGAGAGGGAGGAGAGAGAGTTACTGATATGTTGCATTCAGAGATAGAAGGGGACAGAGAGGGAGGAGAGATAGTTACTGATATGTTACATTCAGAGATAGAAGGGGACAGAGAGGGAGGAGAGAGAGTTACTGATATGTTACATTCAGAGATAGAAGGGGACAGAGAGGGAGGAGAAAGTTACTGATATGTTACATTCAGAGATAGAAGAGGACAGAGAGGAGAGAGTTACTGACACGTTGCATTTCATTCAACGAGAGAAGGGGACAGATGAAAATACAATGAGAAAAGAGCAGGACAGAGGGACAACACCCCACCCTGGTGGTCAATGGTTGACCATGCATGACAACAGGCTACAGCACAGAGAATCATACCCCCACCCACCCACACAGACAAACACCAAACACAGATACCCCCACTCACCAACACACACACACACACCGATACCTCCACTCACACACACAGCCTCCACAGACAACCAGGGTTGTAAGAGACTCACGCTCCACCACCACACACACACCAATACCTCCACTAACACACACAGCCTCCACAGACAACCAGGGTTGTAAGAGACTCACGCTCCACCAACACACACACACCAATACCTCCACTCACACACACAGCCTCCACAGACAACCAGGGTTGTAAGAGACTCACGCTCCACCAACACACACACACACAGCCTCCACAGACAACCAGGGTTGTAAGAGACTCACGCTCCACCACCACACACACACACAGCCTCCACAGACAACCAGGGTTGTAAGAGACTCACGCTCCACCACCACACACACACACAGCCTCCACAGACAACCAGGGTTGTAAGAGACTCACGCTCCACCTCCACACACACACACACAGCCTCCACAGACAACCAGGGTTGTAAGAGACTCACGCTCCACCACCACACACACACACAACCTCCACAGACAACCAGGGTTGTAAGAGACTCACGCTCCACCAACACACACACACACAGCCTCCACAGACAACCAGGGTTGTAAGAGACTCACGCTCCACCACCACACACACACACAGCCTCCACAGACAACCAGGGTTGTAAGAGACTCACGCTCCACCATCACACACACACACAGCCTCCACAGACAACCAGGGTTGTAAGAGACTCACGCTCCACCACCACACAAACACACAGCCTCCACAGACAACCAGGGTTGTAAGAGACTCACGCTCCACCAACACACACACACACAGCCTCCACAGACAACCAGGGTTGTAAGAGACTCACGCTCCACCAACACACACACACACAGCCTCCACAGACAACCAGGGTTGTAAGAGACTCACGCTCCACTCTCCACTCTGATAGAACGGATGTTGTCCAGACCACAGTTCTGGATGTTACAGCACTCAGAGGTGAACTCCTGGCACTTGCCCTGGAAGTGCTCCTGCTCAAACACAGTCACCTACAGGGACAGATAGATAGATATTAGTGTGTTTGTGTAAATCATATAATCGATTATTTAAATATGTGTGTGTGTGTGTGTGTGTGTGTGTGTGTGTGTGTGTGTGTGTGTGTGTGTGTGTGTGTGTGTGTGAGATCACCTTGAAAAAAGGGGCCATACCCATGCCAGGGAAAAACATGGGGGAGGTCATGTGGGTTTTAGTAGCTCTATTCATGTCTATAGAGAGAGGGGGAGGGAGAGAGGGGAGAGAGAGAGGGGGGGGGGAGAGAGAGCGAGAGAGGAGAGAGAGAGAGAGGTGGCATGAGAGGGAAGTTTCATCATTTAAACTAGGTTAGATTACAATTCAATGTATTAAAATTCTTTAATATTGTTTAAGCATTCCCAGTAATCTATGAAATATGTTAATGATGATATCTGGAAACGTCCTCATGTTCGAGATGTCACTCGGGTATTATTTCCATTCTGATGGAACCAACTGATGGAGCCACAACCAACTAACATTACTGCCAGCATCCAAAAACTCTAATAAAAGGTCATGGTAGCGTAGTATAGCATATCCCCAAAGATGTTGTGACAATCCTTACAATTTTTTTTTTTTTTTTTAAATGTAAAAGTTAAAAACTGGTTAAAACCATTTTATAAAACGTACTGTAACATAAGCCAACACAAAATCCAATAACTTAACGTTATCAATTTCTAATAACAGCCTATATTTATTCCATCACCATTACATTTAATATTTTTATAAATATAGGCTAAGAAATACTTCTCAAAATGTTTATCCAATTATGAGTGTTACGCGGGTGGATAGCCTAGGCCTAAATCTGTTCTGTTGAAACACCATGGGCTATTCGGTTCAACCAGGACCGGGGGCTTACCTGGTTCGTCTCCTCTCCTCTCTCACGCGCCAATCCTTTTACATAGAGTTTTGTGAGAATCTGTCTCTTCTGTTTTATACCGCAGTCCACGGTGGCCCGCGTGTCTCCACTGGCGACAACGTGCGTGCGTGTGCGCGTTTCATCATGTCTGTGTGAGTGAGGTGTAAGTGAGTTGGGGGTAAAGTTAGCACGCCCGTGCGCGTGTTTCTATGTCGGCACCCCTCTGTGTATCCGTGCGTAAATGTGTCCTATGGTGCGCGCGGCCGTGTGAGCAATACACGAGTCCCCCCCCCCCCTCTCCCTCTCTCCCTTTATTTGTTTCCTGTGCGGTCGGGTGTGCGCCTTGTTGACTCAGCAGATAATATAGTACCGGTTGAATGCATGGTGGGACAGTGATGTTCGCGGTCCGTTCAGAGTGAATGGGGGGGCCCAGTGTTGGGCCGAATGCCGTTATATTCGTATAGGTCAGCAGTGCTAGTAGGTAGTAGGTAGAGCGTTAACAATGACCTGGCTGTAGGTAGAGAATGACAAGAATTTACCTCTCCTGTGCTGTGGTCAGACCACTGTGTGCTTTTAGAGGAAAACATTTAGGAAAATGATGGAAACTAGAAATTAGTGTCAAAGAGTGTGACTTCAGTTAAATGTAGAGATAATGTTATGAAATAGCTGCCTTGCCTATCACAATCACATCAATCAAATTAGATGTTAGTATTGATATAGCATAATATACTAACCCTAGTTATATAGCCTATTCTATAGAAGCAAAAGGTCAAGTCACAGCCATACATTTTTTTAAAGTGAGCTAAAATTGTAGTAGGTTACTGCAGTAGGTTAGGCTATAATAGAGATGTTAGGCCAAGAAATTATGTTCTGTTTATCCAAGCCCATAGTACTGGTGAGTTCACACGGTTGTCATGGTGAGCCCCCCCCCCCTCCACACACACACACACAGTTCCTGATGACCTCATTTAACCCTTGACCTCTGAGCTAGAACATTTGAGGAGGTTATGGCAGGCTGGTGGCCGACTGTTTACATACAAACTTCATATTTGGTATATTGCATGTGCAACAATATTATTTGAACAGTGAGGTTGCAGATTTTAGACTAAGAACATTAAGGTAGGAATTCCACATTTACATACCAGAGAGGCTATTTTTAAATCATGTTGATGCAGGCCGCAAATTGATGACTGAAATGTCAAGATTTTAATAGTGGTCGAGAGGAGAGAGATAGAAATGTCTTGTAACTGACATGACTCCTATATGAATGAGTAGCATGTATATTCTACATGATATATTTCTATCTGAACGTGCTGTAGTGGGGCATCCTACTTAGATGTTGCAGATGAAAATGCCTTTCATAGAGCTGTTGTGATTCCTTAATCAAATCAAATCAAATTGTGTTTTATTAGTCACATGCGCCGAATACAACAAGTGTAGACCTTACAGTGAAATGCTTACTTACATTCCCCTAACCAACAGGGCAGTTTCAAAAATATGGATAAGAATAAGAAATAAAAGTAGCAAGTGATTAAAGAGCAACAGTAAAATAACAATAGCGAGACTATACACAGGGGGGGTACCGATACAGAGTCAATGTGCAGGGGGCAGTGGTTAGCTGAGGTAATATGTACATGTAGGTAGAGTTATTAAAGTGACAATGCATAGATGATAACTACAGAGAGCAGCAGCGGTGTGAAAGAGAGGGGGGGGGGGGGCAATGCAAATAGTCTAGGTAGCCATTTGATTAGATATTCAGGAGTCTTATGGCTTTGGGCTGTTTAGAAGCCTCTTGGACCTAGACTTGGCGCTCCGGTACCGCTTGCCATGCAGTAGCAGAGAGAACAGTCTATTACTAGGGTGGCTGGATTTTTAGGGCCTTCCTCTTACACCGCCTGGTATAGAGGTCCTGGATGGCAGGAAGCTTGGCCCCAGTGATGTACTGGGCTGTTTGCACTACCCTCGGTGGTGCCTTGTGGTCGGAGGCCAAGCAGTTGCCATACCAGGCAGTGTTGCAAACATTTAGGATGCTCTCGATGGTGCAGCTGTAGAACCTTTTGAAGATCTGAGGACCCATGCCAAATCTTTTCGGTTTCCTGAAGGGGAATAGGTTTTGTCGTGCCCTCTTCACGACTGTCTTGGTGTGCTTGGACCATGTTAGTTTGTTGGTGATGTGGACACCAAGGAACTTGAAGCTCTCAACCTTCTCCACTACAGCCCCGTCAATGAAAATGGGGGCGTACTCGGTCCTCTTTTTCATGTAGTCCACAATCATCTCCTTTGTCTTGATCACGTTGAGGGAGAGGTTGTTGTCCTGGCACCCCACGGCCAGGTCTCTGACCTCCTCCCTGTAGGCTGTCTCGTCGTTGTCGATGATCAGGCCTACCACTGTTGTGTCAACGGCAAACTTAATGATGGTGTTGTAGTCGTGCCTGGCCATGCAGTCGTGAGTGAACAGGAGGGGACTGAGCACACACCCCCTGAGGGGCCCCTGTGTTGAGGATCAGCGTGGCGGATGTGTTGTTACCTACCCTTACCACCTGGAGGCGGCCCATCAGGAAGTCCAGGATCCAGTTGCAGAGGGAGGTGTTAAGTCCCAGGGTCCTTAGCTTATTGATTGAGTTCTGAGGGCACTATGGTGTTGAATGTCGAGCTGTAGTCAATGAATAGCATTCTCACATAGGTGTTCCTTTTGTCAAGGTGGGAAAGGGCAGTGTGGAGTGCAATAGAGATTACATCATCTGTTGATCTGGTGGGGTGGTATGCAAATTGGAGTGGATCTAGGGTTTCTGGGATAATGGTGTTGATGTGAGCCATAACCAGCCTTTCAAAGCACTTCATGGCAACAGACGTGAGTGCTACAGGTCGGTAGTCATTTAGACAGGTTACCTTAGTGTTCTTGGACACAGGGACTATGATGGTCTGCTTAATACATCTTGTTATTAAGGACTTGGACAGGGAGAGTTTGAAAATGTCAGTGAAGACACTTGCCAGTTGGTCAGCGCATGGTCACAGTACATGTCCTGGTAATCCGTCTGGCCCTGCGGGCTTGTGAATGTTGACCTGTTTAAAGGTCTTACCCACATCGGCTGCGGAGAGCGTGATCACACGCTCTTCCGGAACAGCTGGTGCTCTCATGCATGTTTTAGTGTTATTTGCCTCTAAGCGAGCATAGAAGTAGTTTAGCTCGTCTGGTAGGCTCGTGTCATTGGGCAGCTCTCGGCTGTGCTTCCCTTTGTAGCCTGTAATGGTTTGCAAGCCCTGCCACATCTGACGAGCGTCAGAGCCGGTATAGGTCGATTCGATCTTAGTCCTGTATTGACGCTTGGCTGTTTGATGGTTCGTCAGAGGGCAGAGCGGGATTTCTTATAAGCTTCCAGGTGAGAGTCCCGCTCCTTGAAAGCGGCAGCTCTAGCCTTTAGCTCTAGCCTGTAATCCATTGCTTCTGGTTGGGGTATGTACGTACGGTCACTGTGGGGATGACGTCATCGATGCACTCATTGATGAAGCCGATGACTGATGTGATGTACTCCTCAATGCCATCGGAGGAATCCCAGAACACATTCCAGTCTGTGCTAGCAAAACAGTCCTTTAGCTTAGCATGTGCTTCATCTGACCACTTTTTCATTGACAGAGACACAGGTGCCTCCTGCTTTCATTTTTGCAGGAATCAGGAGGATAGAATTATGGTCAGATTTGCCAAATGAAGGGCGAGGGAGAGCTTTGTATGCGTCTCTTTGTGTGTGGAGAAAAGGTGGTCCAGAGATTTTTTCCCTCTGGTTGCACATTTAACATGCTGAAATTTGGTAAAACGGATGTAAGTTTCCCTGCGTTAAAGTTCCCGTCTGCTAGGAGTGCCGCCTCTGGGTGAACGTTTTCTTGTTTGCTTTTGGCGGAATACAGCTTATTCAATGGGGTCTTAGTGCCAGCCTCAGTCTTTGGTGGTATATAAACAGCTATGAGAAATAAAGATGAAAACTCTCTAGGTAGATAGTGTGGTTTAAGTTGATAAGTCAACATTTAAGACCACGGTCAACATTGGCTGACAAAACCAAAGACTTTCAACATACACACGTTAACACAAAAATAATAAGGGAGATTAAAAGATAATGTCCACATGTTGTACAGCTTATCATGAGATACTCTACCTCAGGCGAGCAATAGCTCAATACTTCCTAAGATATCGTGCACCAGCTGTTATTTACAAAAATAACACTATGTACAAAATAATTAAAAAAAAAAGAGTTACAAACAAAAAAACACAATTGGTTGGGGACACCTAAAACGCACATGACCACCAAATTGACCCTAGAAAATGGAGAGGACACCATTTAGAAATGCTTTATCCCTTAGTTAATGCTGTGGGTTCATATCACAGAAATATTTAGAGGAATCAACTCGGATATAACCCATTTTAGCATGGACATTGTCATTGAGGGCTTCCACCATTTTAAAGTAGTCAACTGGATGGGGATTCCTAAGGGTTTGGAGGGAGCAGAGCGTCTTCAAATTGGATTGCCTCTGGTTTTTTAATGGCTGTTATACAGTGCCTTGCGAAAGTATTCGGCCCCCTTGAACTTTGCGACCTTTTGCCACATTTCAGGCTTCAAACATAAAGATATAAAATTGTATTTTTTTGTGAAGAATCAACAACAAGTGGGACACAATCATGAAGTGGAACGACATTTATTGGATATTTCAAACTTTTTTAATAAATCAAAAACTGAAAAATTGGGCGTGCAAAATTATTCAGCCCCCTTAAGTTAATACTTTGTAGCGCCACCTTTTGCTGCGATTACAGCTGTAAGTCGCTTGGGGTATGTCTCTATCAGTTTTGCACATCGAGAGACTGACATTTTTTCCCATTCCTCCTTGCAAAACAGCTCGAGCTCAGTGAGGTTGGATGGAGAGCATTTGTGAACAGCAGTTTTCAGTTCTTTCCACAGATTCTCGATTGGATTCAGGTCTGGACTTTGACTTGGCCATTCTAACACCTGGATATGTTTATTTTTGAACCATTCCATTGTAGATTTTGCTTTATGTTTTGGATCATTGTCTTGTTGGAAGACAAATCTCCATCCCAGTCTCAGGTCTTTTGCAGACTCCATCAGGTTTTCTTCCAGAATGGTCCTGCATTTGGCTCCATCCATCTTCCCATCAATTTTAACCATCTTCCCTGTCCCTGCTGAAGAAAAGCAGGCCCAAACCATGATGCTGCCACCACCATGTTTGACAGTGGGGATGGTGTGTTCAGCTGTGTTGCTTTTACGCCAAACATAACGTTTTGCATTGTTGCCAAAAAGTTCAATTTTGGTTTCATCTGACCAGAGCACCTTCTTCCACATGTTTGGTGTGTCTCCCAGGTGGCTTGTGGCAAACTTTAAACAACACTTTTTATGGATATCTTTAAGAAATGGCTTTCTTCTTGCCACTCTTCCATAAAGGCCAGATTTGTGCAATATACGACTGATTGTTGTCCTATGGACAGAGTCTCCCACCTCAGCTGTAGATCTCTGCAGTTCATCCAGAGTGATCATGGGCCTCTTGGCTGCATCTCTGATCAGTCTTCTCCTTGTATGAGCTGAAAGTTTAGAGGGACGGCCAGGTCTTGGTAGATTTGCAGTGGTCTGATACTCCTTCCATGTCAATATTATCGCTTGCACAGTGCTCCTTGGGATGTTTAAAGCTTGGGAAATCTTTTTGTATCCAAATCCGGCTTTAAACTTCTTCACAACAGCATCTCGGACCTGCCTGGTGTGTTCCTTGTTCTTCATGATGCTCTCTGCGCTTTTAACGGACCTCTGAGACTATCACAGTGCAGGTGCATTTATACGGAGACTTGATTACACACAGGTGGATTGTATTTATCATCATTAGTCATTTAGGTCAACATTGGATCATTCAGAGATCCTCACTGACCTTCTGGAGAGAGTTTGCTGCACTGAAAGTATAGGGGCTGAATAATTTTGCACGCCCAATTTTTCAGTTTTTGATTTGTTAAAAAAGTTTGAAATTTCCAATAAATGTCGTTCCACTTCATGATTGTGTTCCACTTGTTGTTGATTCTTCACAAAAAAATACAGTTTTATATCTTTATGTTTGAAGCCTGAAATGTGGCAAAAGGTCGCAAAGTTCAAGGGGGCCGAATACTTTCGCAAGGCACTGTATATATCATCATTTAGTGGCCACAATGAATGAATGACACACAACATTTGGTTCAGGACTCCAGCACCACAGGTGAGGATAAATCACAATTATAAACTTGACAGTTTTATCAAACACAAAAGTAGAACATTTACTATTTTCAATGGAGATAGATGAGACCTCCTTCCATCTCTATGGTTGATATTCACACAATGTTAGGTCCAGCAGCCTGGCCCAACACATAATAATGTCACGAAAGCGTATTCTAATAGTGTAAAAGGCTGTTAGTTGACCATAATATGTTCTATGCCCATTTGAATAGGGAAAGGGTGTTCATTTGTTTGATGAGGTTACAGATTTTCTCAGGGAATCCCATTTCAATTTTAAGGGATGCCACATGGAGTCCTGACCCCCAAGTTTGGGAACCACTGCCCTAATCCCTATTCTATGTGACTGTTCTACTTGATACATATCTATCTGAACATTCTGTTGTGTGGCATCGCACTGAACTCGGCCCCCTGTTCTATGGCCCCACAGACTCCTCCCATCCAGACATGCTACTGTTCAGAAGTGATGAGGGCACAGATCCAAAATGGCTACTGTACACACCATGAACCTCTGGTATGAGGTGGAAACTGTGACTATGTTCCAAATGGCACCCTATTTCCTATGGGTCCCGGTCAAACATTGTGCACTAAGGGGCATCCCGGGTGGCGCAGTGGTCTAAGGCTGTGCCACCAGAGACTCTGGGTTCGAGCCCAGGGTCGGTCGCAGCCGGCCGCGCCCGGGAGGCCCATGGGGCGGCACACAATTGGCCTAGCGTCGTCCGAGTTAGGGAGGGTTTGGGGATAACCTCACATCACGCACTATTGACTCCTGTGGTGGGCTGGGCGCAGTGCACGCTGGCTAGGTATACGGTGTTTCCTCCGACACATTGGTGTGGCTGGCTTCTGTGTTGGATGTGCGCTGTGTTAAAAAGCAGTGTGGCTTGGGTTGTGTTTCGGAGGACACATGGCTCTTGACCTTCGCCTCTCCCGAGTCCGTACGGAAGTTGTAGCGATGAGACAAGAAAGTAACTACTAACAATTGGATACCACGAAATTGGAGAGACATAGGGGGTAAAAAAAATAATAATTGTGCACTAAAATAGGGAACAGGGTGCCATTTAGGATTCAGATAACTGTCTCTAGGCACAGTTCTAGGATCAGCTTACCCTCTCCATATTCTAAGCTGTATCAGTAGGAGGGAAATCATATAAACTGACCTTAGATCTAATTGGTCCTACTCTATGTCACAGAGTCGTGAAGTATTTTGTATATTTGGCATGTTGGTATAGTTCAGTGGTGTCTAATATGAGGCCTGCTACTTGATAATGTGTCATTAAATTGTTTTATCCAATGTGAAAAGACATACAATTTAACATGAACATGTCCATGTTGGGGAGATGACAATTCACTCAATAGCTGTACATTTACTGACGATGCTACTTGGGCAGTGAGATGATTCATGTTGTGTACCTCACCAAAAGTAGGCCAACTGTCTATAATAGGGATGTAGAAGTCACTTTACCTGCACTAAGGGGCCATTTCTGAGAAGTCAGGAAGAATAGGTTTTAAAAAACAACCGCTGAAAAGCTGCATTGTTATGTTCTAACCCATTCACATGATGTTCTTGTTGGTGTAGCTACAATGACAAAATAACAGGGGGACTACCATAGACCATACCACCATACTACCATACTACCATACTACCATAGACCACAGATCATACCACCATACTACCATACTACCATAGACCATACTACCATACTATCATAGACCATACCACCATACTACCATACTACCATACCACCATACTACCATACCACCATACTACCATACTACCATACTACCATACTACCATAGACCATACCACCATACTACCATACTACCATACTACCATAGACCATACTACCATAGACCATACTACCATACTACCATACTACCATAGACCATACTACCATAGACCATACTACCATAGACCATACTACCATACTACCATAGACCATAGACCATACCACCATACTACCATACTACCATAATACCATACTACCATACTACCATACTACCATAGACCATATACCATGCTACCATACTACCATACTACCATAGCCCATACTACCATACTACCATACTACCATACTACCATACTACCATAGACCATACTACCATACTACCATAGACCATACTACCATACTGCCATAGACCATACTACCATATACCATACTACCATGCTACCATGCTACCATAGACCACACTACCATACTACCATACTACCATACTACCATAGACCATACTACCATACTACCATACTATCATAGACCATGCCACCATACTACCATACTACCATACCACCATACTACCATACTATCATAGACCATGCCACCATACTACCATACTACCATAGACCACAGACCATAGACCATACCACCATGCTACCATACTACCATGCTACCATACTACCATACTACCATAGGCCATACTACCATACTACCATAGGCCATACTACCATAGACCATACTACCATACTACCATAGACCATACTACCATACTGCCATAGACCATACTACCATAGACCATACTACCATACTACCACAGACCATACTACCATACTACCACAGACCATACTACCATACTACCATACTACCATACTACCATAGACCATACTACCATAGACCATACAGTGCCTTGCGAAAGTATTCGGCCCCCTTGAACTTTGCGACCTTTTGCCACATTTCAGGCTTCAAACATAAAGATATAAAACTGTATTTTTTTGTGAAGAATCAACAACAAGTGGGACACAATCATGAAGTGGAACGACATTTATTGGATATTTCAAACCTTTTTAACAAATCAAAAACGGAAAAATTAGGCGTGCAAAATTATTCAGCCCCCTTAAGTTAATACTTTGTAGCGCCACCTTTTGCTGCGATTACAGCTGTAAGTCGCTTGGGGTATGTCTCTATCAGTTTTGCACATCGAGAGACTGACATTTTTTCCCATTCCTCCTTCCAAAACAGCTCGAGCTCAGTGAGGTTGGATGGAGAGCATTTGTGAACAGCAGTTTTCAGTTCTTTCCACAGATTCTCGATTGGATTCAGGTCTGGACTTTGACTTGGCCATTCTAACACCTGGATATGTTTATTTTTGAACCATTCCATTGTAGATTTTGCTTTATGTTTTGGATCATTGTCTTGTTGGAAGACAAATCTCCGTCCCAGTCTCAGGTCTTTTGCAGACTCCATCAGGTTTTCTTCCAGAATGGTCCTGTATTTGGCTCCATCCATCTTCCCATCAATTTTAACCATCTTCCCTGTCCCTGCTGAAGAAAAGCAGGCCCAAACCATGATGCTGCCACCACCATGTTTGACAGTGGGGATGGTGTGTTCAGCTGTGTTGCTTTTACGCCAAACATACCGTTTTGCATTGTTGCCAAAAAATTCAATTTTGGTTTCATCTGACCAGAGCACCTTCTTCCACATGTTTGGTGTGTCTCCCAGGTGTCTTGTGGTAAACGTTAAACAACACTTTTTATGGATATCTTTAAGAAATGGCTTTCTTCTTGCCACTCTTCCATAAAGGCCAGATTTGTGCAATATACAACTGATTGTTGTCCTATGGACAGAGTCTCCCACCTCAGCTGTAGATCTCTGCAGTTCATCCAGAGTGATCATGGGCCTCTTGGCTGCATCTCTGATCAGTCTTCTCCTTGTATGAGCTGAAAGTTTAGAGGGACGGCCAGGTCTTGGTAGATTTGCAGTGGTCTGATACTCCTTCCATTTCAATATTATCGCTTGCACAGTGCTCCTTGGGATGTTTAAAGCTTGGGAAATCTTTTTGTATCCAAATCCGGCTTTAAACTTCTTCACAACATTATCTCGGACCTGCCTGGTGTGTTCCTTGTTTTTCATGATGCTCTCTGCGCTTTTAACGGACCTCTGAGACTACCACAGTGCAGGTGCATTTATACGGAGACTTGATTACACACAGGTGGATTGTATTTATCATCATTAGTCATTTAGGTCAACATTGGATCATTCAGAGATCCTCACTGAACTTCTGGAGAGAGTTTGCTGCACTGAAAGTAAAGGGGCTGAATAGTTTTGCACGCCCAATTTTTCAGTTTTTGATTTGTTAAAAAAGTTTAAAATATCCAATAAATGTCGTTCCACTTCATGATTGTGTCCCACTTGTTGTTGATTCTTCACAAAAAAATACAGTTTTATATCTTTATGTTTGAAGCCTGAAATGTGGCAAAAGGTCGCAAAGTTCAAGGGGGCCAAATACTTTCGCAAGGCACTGTACTACCATACTGCCATAGACCATACTACCATAGACCATACTACCATACTACCATACTACCATAGACCATACTACCACAGACCATACTACCATACTACCATAGACCATACTACCACAGCCAATACTACCATACTACCATACTACCATACTACCATACTACCATAGGCCATACTACCATAGACCATACTACCATACTACCATAGACCGTACTACCATACTGCCATAGACCATACTACCATAGACCATACTACCATGCTACCATGCTACCATAGACCACACTACCATACTACAATAGACCACAGACCATACTACCATACTACCATACTATCATAGCCCATACCACCATACTACCATACTACCATACCACCATACTACCATACTATCATAGACCATACCGCCATACTACCATACTACCATACCACCATACTACCATACTATCATAGACCATACCACCATACTACCATACTGCCATACCACCATACTACCATACTACCATACTACCATAGGCCATACTTCCATACTACCATACTACCATACTGCCATACCACCATACCACCATACTACCATACTACCATAGACCATACTACCATACCACCATACTACCATACTACCATAGACCATACTTCCATACTGCCATAGACCATACTACCATAGACCATACTACCATGCTACCATGCTACCATAGACCACACTACCATACTACCATACTACCATATACCATACTACCATAGACAATACTACCATACTGCCATACTACCATACTACCATACTACTATACTACCATAGACCATACTACCATAGACCATACTACCATACTACCATAGACCATACTACCATAGTCCATACTACCATGCTACCATGCTACCATAGACCACACTACCATACTACCATAGACCATACTACCATACTACCATACTACCATAGACCATACTACCACAGACCATACTACCATACTACCATACTACCATACTACCATAGACCATACTACCATAGACAATACTACCATACTACCATACCACCATACTACCATACTACCATAGACCATACTACCATACTACCATACTACCATAGACCATACTACCATAGCCCATACTACCATACTACCATACTACAATAGACCACAGACCATACTACCATACTACCATACTATCATAGCCCATACCACCATACTACCATACTACCATACCACCATACTACCATACTATCATAGACCATACCACCATACTACCATACTGCCATACCACCATACTACCATACTACCATACTACCATACCACCATACTACCATACTATCATAGACCATACCACCATACTACCATACTGCCATACCACCATACTACCATACCACCATACTACCATACTACCATAGACCATACTACCATACTGCCATAGACCATACTACCATAGACCATACTACCATGCTACCATGCTACCATAGACCACACTACCATGCTACCATACTACCATAGACCATACTACCATACTACCATACTACCATAGACCATACTACCACACACCATACTACCATACTACCATAGACCACAGACCATACTACCATACTACCATACTATCATAGGCCATACCACCATACTACCATACTACCATACCACCATACTACCATACCACCATACTACCATACTACCATAGGCCATACTACCATACTACCATACTACCATACCACCATACTACCATACCACCATAGACCATGCTACCATATACCATACTACCATAGACCATACTACCATAGACCATACTACCATACTACCATATAACATACTACCATACTACCATACTACCATAGACCATACTACCATACTACCATACTACCATACTACCATAGACCATACTACCATAGACCATACTACCATACTACCATAGACCATACTACCATACTGCCATAGACCATACTACCATAGACCATACTACCATGCTACCATGCTACCATAGACCACACTACCATACTGCCATGCTACCATATACAGTGCCTTGCGAAAGTATTCGGCCCCCTTGAACTTTGCGACCTTTTGCCACATTTCAGGCTTCAAACATAAAGATATAAAACTGTATTTTTTTGTGAAGAATCAACAACAAGTGGGACACAATCATGAAGTGGAACGACATTTATTGGATATTTCAAACTTTTTTAACAAATCAAAAACTGAAAAATTGGGCGTGCAAAATTATTCAGCCCCTTTAAGTTAATACTTTGTAGCGCCACCTTTTGCTGCGATTACAGCTGTAAGTCGCTTGGGGTATGTCTCTATCAGTTTTGCACATCGAGAGACTGAAATTTTTTCCCATTCCTCCTTGCAAAACAGCTCGAGCTCAGTGAGGTTGGATGGAGAGCATTTGTGAACAGCAGTTTTCAGTTCTTTCCACAGATTCTCGATTGGATTCAGGTCTGGACTTTGACTTGGCCATTCTAACACCTGGATATGTTTATTTTTGAACCATTCCATTGTAGATTTTGCTTTATGTTTTGGTTAATTGTCTTGTTGGAAGACAAATCTCCGTCCCAGTCTCAGGTCTTTTGCAGACTCCATCAGGTTTTCTTCCAGAATGGTCCTGTATTTGGCTCCATCCATCTTCCCATCAATTTTAACCATCTTCCCTGTCCCTGCTGAAGAAAAGCAGGCCCAAACCATGATGCTGCCACCACCATGTTTGACAGTGGGCATGGTGTGTTCAGCTGTGTTGCCTTTACGCCAAACATAACGTTTTGCATTGTTGCCAAAAAGTTCAATTTTGGTTTCATCTGACCAGAGCACCTTCTTCCACATGTTTGGTGTGTCTCCCAGGTGGCTTGTGGCAAACTTTAAACAACACTTTTTATGGATATCTTTAATAAATGGCTTTCTTCTTGCCACTCTTCCATAAAGGCCAGGTTTGTGCAATATACGACTGATTGTTGTCCTATGGGCAGAGTCTCCCACCTCAGCTGTAGATCTCTGCAGTTCATCCAGAGTGATCATGGGCCTCTTGGCTACATCTCTGATCAGTCTTCTCCTTGTATGAGCTGAAAGTTTAGAGGCCAGGTCTTGGTAGATTTGCAGTGGTCTGATACTCCTTCCATTTCAATATTATCGCTTGCACAGTGCTCCTTGGGATGTTTAAAGCTTGGGAAATCTTTTTGTATCCAAATCCGGCTTTAAACTTCTTCACAACAGTATCTCGGACCTGCCTGGTGTGTTCCTTGTTCTTCATGATGCTCTCTGCGCTTTTAACGGACCTCTGAGACTATCACAGTGCAGGTGCATTTATACGGAGACTTGATTACACACAGGTGGATTGTATTTATCATCATTAGTCATTTAGGTCAACATTGGATCATTCAGAGATCCTCACTGAACTTCTGGAGAGAGTTTGCTGCACTGAAAGTAAAGGGGCTGAATAATTTTGCACGCCCAATTTTTCAGTTTTTGATTTGTTAAAAAAGTTTGAAATGTCCAATAAATGTTATTCCACTTCATGATTGTGTCCCACTTGTTGTTGATTCTTCACAAAAAAATACAGTTTTATATCTTTATGTTTGAAGCCTGAAATGTGGCAAAAGGTCGCAAAGTTCAAGGGGGCCGAATACTTTCGCAAGGCACTGTACCATACTACCATACTACCATAGACCATACTACCATAGACCATACTACCATACTACCATACTACCATAGACCATACCACCATACTACCATTCTACCATAGACCATACTACCATACTACCAAACTACCATACTACCATAGGCCATACTACCATACTACCATAGACCATACTACCATGCTACCATAGACCATACTACCATAGACCATACAACCATAGACCATACTGCCATACTACCATACTACCGTAGACCATACTACCATACTACCATAGACCATACTACCATACTACCATACTACCATAGACCGTACTACCATAGACCACACTACCATAGACCATACTACCATACTACCATACTACCATGCTACCATGCTACCATAGACCACACTACCATACTACCATACTACCATAGACCACACTACCATACTACCATACTACCATAGACCATACTACAATACTACCATACTACCATACTACCATGGACCATAGACCATACTACCATACTACCATAGACCATACTACCACAGACCATACTACCATACTACCATACTACCATAGGCCATACTACCGTACTACCACCGACCATACTACCATACTACCATACTACCATACTACCATACTACCACTGGCCATATACCATACTGCCATACTACTATAGACCATACTACCATACTACCACAGGCCATACTACCATACTACCACTGACCATACTACCATACTACCATACTACTATAGACCATACTACCATACTACCACCGACCATGCTACCATACTACCACAGGCCATACTCCCATACTACCATGCTACCATAGACCATACTACCATACTACCCCAGACCATACTACCATACTACCATACTACCATACTACCATACTACCATAGACCATACTACCATACTACCATACTACCATAGACCATAGACCATATGATTTTCAAACATGTATCTCCTTGTCCATAAGACAACTGTATTATCCATCAAATATTATCAAATGAGATCCATCTATCGCTCTGCTCTCTCAACCAATATCTCTCCAAACAGATGTTACCTCTAAGCACTGATCTAGGATCAAATGTCCCCACCCCAACACCATTGTGTTGAGACATCTGTGAATGTACTGTAATGTTTTTAAAATGGTATAAACTGCCTTAATTGTGTTGGACCACAGGAAGAGTAGCTGCTGCCTTGGCAGGAAGTAATTGGGATCCATAATAAATACAATTACAAATACCAATCATAACCTTTAGCTCAGATCTGGGATTTAGGGCCGTATTCATAACGCGTCTCAAAGTAGTGCTGATCTAGGATCAGTTTTTCCTGTTAGATCATAATAAATAAGATTAGACCGGGGGACCTGATCCTAGATCAGCACACTTTATGAATATGGGCCCAGGTTTCTGTTGGACACCTGGCTTTCCAGTGGGAGTGAAACAGAAACAGTAGAACCAAGGATGAATAAAACTGATGAGAAGGAATAAGGACTTCTTGTATAATGGAGGAAATGACAGTGTTCCATGAAAACACGTTCCTGATAACAACAGGTCCAAAATGATGTCCTATATTCATATTGTATTTTTTATTTGTTTTTAATCCCAGGCCCCCGTCCCCGCAGGAGGCATTTTGCCTTTTGGTAGGCCGTCATTGTAAATTAGAGTTTGTTCTTAACTGACTTGCCTAGTTAAATAAATGTAAATAAATAAATAAACTTACAAAAGTTTAAAAACTTCTCAGACAGACCTGTGCATCATGACAACACTTCACTCACCAACTACCATACATATCTCTGTACTCATGCAGTAGTTACATCTCTCTCTCTCTCTCTCTCTCTCTCTCTCTCTCTCTCTCTCGCTCTCTATCTCTCTCGCTCTCTCTCTCCCTCTCTCTCTCTCTTTGATGATGGGGGGGTTTCTATTCTTCCCTGGCTGTGAGCTCAGCGGGTTTCTCTCTGTCACTCTAATCCCCCCTCTCTGGGCGCCAGCACATAAAAGGTCCGGGAGGGCCCTCTCCTCTCACACACTGACCGCCTGAGCCCACTCCTGTACCCACACACTGAGCAGAGGTAAGAGACGGGCACACAGAGATACAGAGAGATGGGGGATGAGGGAAAATGGGGGATGAGAGAGGGATATATTAGGTATCTCAAACGTCAAATTCAAATACAGGTCACTCTTAAATGGCATCATAGGAACTAGACAGAACACATAAATAACTTATTTTCCTTCATTGCCGTGTTTTTAGTTCCACAGGGATTGTTTAATACATCTGTAGATTCTTGTTATCTATAATATCTGGTTGACTCTTTTACATTGGAGATTCCTTTACTTTTAAGTGGACATGCTTTACATGGGCAAACAACAACAACAACAAACTGTTCATTTCTGTTCTTACTGATGTTTGGATCGTAAGGGAACTCGAGGAAACATTTCAAGTGGCCAGTAGGGGTCATGTGGTTAAACCTCATCCAAGATGGCTACTCATATTTTTCTGTTCCGTTGATCAGTTACAGGCTTTGCTAAGGAGCTAAGGAGTAAAGCAGGGGTACCGTCTACTGTCTAGAACACAGTACGTTTGGGAAAAAGTTGTAGACTTCAATGGGATAAAGTGGTAAATGAGCTGTGTCTGTTTAAACAGCATTAGACTTAGCAGCAGTGTGTTGAACCCTCGTACATTTATTTACCTCCTTTAATTTCCTTCCCTCCGTCATCCCTCTGTTTTTGTTCCAGTCATCATGTCTGGAGATAAGTCGAAATCTGCTTCCCAGACCGACGGCAAGGCCGCCCAGGGGAAGAGATCTGAGATGGGCATGAACGCCTACAAGGTAACACACCTGCATGCATATACACACGCACACACACACACACACACACACACACACACACACACACACACACACACACACACACACACACACACACACACACACATGCACGCATTCACACACATACACACACAAACACATTCATGCATACACACACACACACACACATACACACACACATGCACGCACATACACACACACATGCACGCATTCACACACATACACACACAAACACATTCATGCACGCATTCACACACATACACACACAAACACATTCATGCATACACACACACACACGCACACACACACACACACACACATACACACACAAACACATTCATGCATACACACACGCACACACACACACACACACACACACATGTATATATACACACACACATAATGTACGCATACAAAACCAGATGGCCACACATATATGTTATATAATTGTTGGTACTTTGACACTCGTACATAACTACTCACACACTGTTTCCACACAATGCCTGTAGTTGCCTGTGGTGGTAAGTCACAGTTGCCATAGCTATGTGTGTGTGGAGGCGTTCTAAGAGAATCACACAAGGACAGTGTCTGTGTCCAAAATGGCCCCCTATTTCCTATGTAGAGCACTACTTTTGACCAGAGCCCAAGTGCACTATATAGGGAATAGGGGACCATTTGCGATTCAAAAAGTGTTTGTTTTGTTACATTACACAGTTCAGCCTCAAAGAAAAAGATGTGAGAATTAAACTGTAATTTCTCTCTTTTTCCCAATCTCTTTTATCTTTCTCCTCTCTCTCTCTCTCTCTCTCTCTCGCACTCTCTCTTGCTCTTCCCCTCCCTCCCTCCCTCCCTCCCTCCCTCCCTCCCTCCCTCCCTCCCTCCCTCCCTCCCTCCCTCCCTCCCTCCCTCCCTCCCTCTACCTCTTTCTCTCTCTACCCCTCCCTCCCTCCCTCCCTCCCTCTCTCTCTCTCTCTCTCTCTCTCCCCCTCCCTCCCTCCCTCCCTCCCTCCCTCCCTCCCTCCCTCCCTCCCTCCCTCCCTCCCTCCATCTCAGATGTGCGTCTTCGACCAGGAGAACTTCCAGGGTCGCTGTATGGAGATCACCAATGAGTGCATGAACGTGTGTGACATGGGCATGGACAGGGTCCGCTCCCTGCGTGTCGACTGCGGGCCGTGAGTACCAGCCTGTCCCTCGACACACACACACACACCTCATTTGTGTCACACACACACACACCTCAGCTTCACCAACACACACCTAATTCCCACATGCACTTGTAGTGAAATATTTTCCTTACACTAACATTACTATGACACACCCATAACTGTTTGTCAATCTAACACAAACTAACATGTATTCCTATCAAATGTTGCTGCAACCATGGTTCTCAATGTGTTTCTGCCTCTCTCTCTCCCCCTCTCCTCCCCCGCCCTTACCCCTCCTCTTCCCCTCTCCCTCTCTCTCCCCCAATCTCCACCCCCACCCTTACACCTCCCCCTCTATCCTCCCCCTCCCTTACCCCTCTTCCCCTCTCCCTCTCTCACTCCCTCTCTCTCCCCCCCTCTCTCCCCCTTTCTCCCTCTATCAGTTTTGTGGGTTATGAGCAGATGAACTTCTGTGGTGAGATGTTCATCCTGGAGAAGGGAGAGTACCCTCGCTGGGACTCCTGGAGCAACTGTCAGAAGAACGACTACCTGCTGTCCTTCAGGCCCGTCCGCATGGTATGTCACACACTCCTCCATTTGTCTCTCCCCATCACTCTGTCCTTCCATCTCTCCAGCGCTACATCTCTGTCATTGGCCAGAATAAATTTACATGCACGTATCTGATAGTCATGTATTTCTGCTGTTAGTAATCATCTCTCTTAACATCCATCCATATTCATCTATTCATTCATTTATCCATCCATCCATCCATCTACTCATTCATTCATCCATCCATCCATATTCGTTCATCCATTCATCTATTCATTCATTCATCCAACCATCCATTTATCCATTTATCCATCCATCCATCCATCCATCCATCCATCCATATTCATTCATCCATCCATCCATTCATCTATTCATTCATTTATCCATCCATCTACTCATTCATTCATCCATCCATCCATATTCATTCATCCATTCATCTATTCATTCATTCATCCAACCATCCATTTATCCATCCATCCATCCATTAATTTATCCAAATTGATCAGTTCGGCCTGTTATCTGTTAGTTATGTTATGTTAGTTTGTAACTCCACCTCTCTCTCTCCCCCACCTCCCTCCCCCTCTTTCCCCCTATCCCCTCTCTCTCATGACCCTGAGAAGCACAAGATCTGCCTGTTCGAGGTTGGAGAGTTCAAGGGTCGTAAGATGGAGATCATGGATGATGATGTTCCCTCTCTGTTCTCCTACGGATTCACCGATAGGGTCGGCAGCATCATGGTCAGCTGCGGAAGGTGAGTGGTACTCGCTGCGGCAACAGGACACACCCACATCGCAGACAAACATGCCATTGGTCTATAGGATGAGATAGAGCAGGAAGTGGATGAGACAGTAATGTCATTATGACATAAACAACCAGGCATTACCAAACCTAGATACCTTAGATCGTTTGTAATCTATTGTACAAATGATTCATTCATTTCAAATGGCTGAGTCGTTCCACCGTTTATATGTAAATAATAGAATTCAGAAACTGTTCCTAAAATAGTTTGGAATGACGAAAGTTTCCACAATAGTTTTAATTGTCAGAGGGATTCCATTTAGAAGATCATTTAATATATAGGCTCTCTGTTTCCCTCTGGCTTCCTGTGTCTACATACTTCAAATATAATCTAGTCTGCCTCTCAAATGGCACCCTATTCCCTTCATATGCACTATGGGCCCTGGTCAAAAGTAGTGTGCTAAATAGGGAATAGGGCACCATTTGGGACGTATCCCTGAAGATCTGTGATTCACTTTCCGAAAGGCAGCAGGACTGATGTCAGGATGTCTTTCCTGTTTTAAACAGCCTCTTCAGAATCAGAACAAAGGGTTTTATATAGCACCGTTTGTTTGTGTGTGTTTGTTCATGTACATGTGTGTGTGTGTGTGTGTATCTGTGTGCATGTACATGTGTGTGTGTGTGTATCTGTGTGCATGTGATCTTCGTCTCTCCAGTGTATCTGCACAGTGAGAGAGGAGATCGGTCCAGTTCCTTCATAGATGTGTTTGGCCCACAGTGAGTAGACAGGTTCCCCTCTGGTTGAAACATCAAACGGACAGACAGGTACCTGTGGCACAACAGGCAAAACGTGACAAACAGATCAATACCTCTATTTAACAAGACATCTCTCTCCCTCACAGCTCCCAGCTCCCCTGCCTGTTCCTCTGATGCTGTCGGCTTCTCATCTTTTCTCTCTGTCTCCATCAGTTCTCTCCCTGGGTTCTCGCTTTCTTTCCTACTTTACTCTTCTTTGCTAATTTCTCTACCTCTGTGTCCCTCCTGCCCTCTCTCTCTATCTCACACTGTTGATTCTCTCTCTCCGTCTTTATTTCTCTACCTCTGTGTCCCTCCTGCCCTCTCTCTCTATCTCACACTATTGATTCTCTCTCTCCGTCTTTATTTCTCTACCTCTGTGTCCCTCCTGCCCTCTCTCTCTATCTCACACTATTGATTCTCTCTCTCTGTCTTTATTTCTCTACCTCTGTGTCCCTCCTGCCCTCTCTCTCTATCTCACACTGTTGATTCTCTCTCTCCGTCTTTATTTCTCTACCTCTGTGTCCCTCCTGCCCTCTCTCTCTATCTCACACTATTGATTCTCTCTCTCCGTCTTTATTTCTCTACCTCTGTGTCCCTCCTGCCCTCTCTCTCTATCTCACACTATTGATTCTCTCTCTCTGTCTTTATTTCTCTACCTCTGTGTCCCTCCTGCCCTCTCTCTCTATCTCACACTGTTGATTCTCTCTCTCCGTCTTTATTTCTCTGCCTCTGTTCATCTCTTCTTCATCCTCTCTCTTTCTCCCATCTATGTCCCTCTCTTCCCCCATTCCAGCCCTCATTCACTCAGCCCTTTCCAACTTCTCCTCTCTCTCCCATCTCTCTCCCATCTATCTCTCTCCCTCCATCCCTCCATCCCTCCACTCATCCCCCTTCTCCTCTGCTGTTTTCTTCCAGCTGGGTGGGTTACCAGTTCCCTGGATACCGTGGTTCCCAGTACCTCCTGGAGAAGGGTGAGTACCGGCACTTCAACGAGTTCGGTGCCCGGCACCCCCAGTTCCAGTCTGTGAGGCGTATCCGCGACATGCAGTGGCATCAGCACGGCTGCTACACCTTGTCCAGCAAGTGAGGGTCCCAGAGGGCGAGAAAGAGAGTGAGCGGAGGAGAGGCGGAGGAAGGGCACAGTAGAGGAGGAGGAGGAGGAGGAGGGGGGAAGGCTAAAAGGGACAGGAAGAAAGCACCCTATCTATAGGAAGATAGAAAGCTCCCTCCATCCCTCCATCCGACCCCTCACCCCCCCCGGTGATCCTCTCCGTGGTTAAATCTTTTTTTTTAGAGCGAGGGAGAGAGCGAGGGATGGAGGGAGGTACTTGTTTTTTTCCCCCTCTTGAGACGACGCCCTCTACCTGTTTGAGAGATGTAAGACTTGTGGCGTACAGCCACCCTGATTGGACAGATACGTCAACACCACGAAACAACAATGGATTCTAAGACTGTTGACGTAAATAAACAACGACAACAACTCACAGATCAACAAAGACCAGAGGTGGTGGGTTGATAGGTAGATAGCTAGATATTCTCTCTATTTTTCTCTCTCTCTCTCTCCCCGTCTCTGTTATTTTCAGACCCCTCCCTTCCCCTCTCTCTCTCTCTTTTTCCCCCTCGCATAATTTACTTTTCATCCAACCATCCTGTTTCTCTTCAAACGTAAATTCAGCCCAAAACGAGACGACTAATGTGTCTCCTTTGACTCTGATCTATGGGGGTACGGATGTGTGTGTGGGTCTGTTGTCGTGGCTAGAAGAGGGAACGGTATCTAGGGTTCTAGACTTCTAGGATTCAAGGAAATGTGCTGCGTACCTCTGCCACAGTCACTGTAAAAGCTTGTCCTCAGACCCTGCACCCTCTTCTATCCTAACCCAAATAAAGAGACTAAACTTGACCTGATTTCTCCTCGGATTCTTTATTTAATCAAATGTTTATCTTGTGGTGGTGATTGTGTGACAGAGAGGAGGTCCAACAACTCTTAGAGGACAGTGGAAGTTAATAAGAAAGTTTCTTAATTGTTAAAAGCAAAACCAACGTGTTTTGTGTCTTGGACTTCATCAGGTTTTAGACAGAACAAATAATGAGCCTTTTATACATTGATTGTGTGATATCATGGCAGCAATAGCAGTGGAGGGGTTCTTTATCTAGCCACAGTCTAGTTAGAATACAGTGGAGGGGTTCTTCATATAGCTACAGTCTAGTTAGAATACAGTGGAGGGGTTCTTCATATAGCTACAGTCTAGTTAGACTACAGTGGAGGGGTTCTTCATATAGCTACAGTCTAGTTAGAATACAGTGGAGGGGTTCTTCATATAGCTACAGTCTAGTTAGAATACAGTGGAGGGGTTCTTCATCTAGCTACAGTCTAGTTAGAATACAGTGGAGGGGTTCTTCATGAAAACGTTAACAGCTCACATGCTGTACCACCTGTGTTGGACTGACATATGTTCTAGGCGGGTTATGAACCCCAGTCTGCCGCTGTAGAAACCAACGTGTAAACCATCAGACCAAGAGGAAATCCTTTGTTGACCAAGGGCCACATGAAATCCCCATGCAGGGCTTGCTACCTCCTCACGTTAACTTGAACAATCATGACCGACTCATGTCCACTGCACATACGCAGGTCAGAAACGATCAAATCAAACTTTATTTGTAAAGTTATTTCTTTACAAAATGCAGTTCAAAGTGCTTAGCAAATAAAATAATAACAGGTGAGAAAGAAAAACACCAAAATAATGTACAGAAATAGTTTAAAAAAGTAAAACAAGAGTAGAACAGATATTCGTGTTTCTATGTGTACATTGTACAAATAAGCAGGGCTGTTCTGAGAGTGTCGATGACGTAGTCTGTCCTCTATTTACACTCCAAAGTTTAATATTCATCTTATTTCAACACAAGGTAGCTAACATGGTTTCTCACTCACTCATAAATTACTGACAGATTCTTCATAACACCCACACCTTTGGTCTAATAATAATATAGAACCGATGACATCAGTCTAAAGCTACCCCCCCCCCCCCCCCAACTGCCTTATATAAATGCAATGTTACAGGTTCACCACCCAACTAACAAGATAATTAAAAAGTTGACAATATTTTAATATTAGTTGGGCTTAAACCCTCAATGGCTGGGTGAAATCGGGTGTAGGATTTACACTCAAACACCTCAAGTAAACATGAACACAGTGTTTTCTAGGAAAGGAGGTAAGGAGGTAAGGAGGTAGATTAATGTAGACCAGAGATTCAGCCTGTGGGCAGATCATTTTCTCAATCTAGGAAAGGAGGAAAGGAGGTAAGGAGGTAGTTTAATGTAGACCAGGGATTCAGCCTGCGGGCAGATCGTTTTCTCAATCTAGGGAAGGAGGTAAGGAGGTAGATTAATGTAGACCAGAGATTCAGCCTGCGGGCAGATCGTTTTCTCAATCTAGGAAAGGAGGAAAGGAGGTAAGGAGGTAGATTAATGTAGACCAGAGATTCAGCCTGCGGGCAGATCGTTTTATCAATCTAGGAAAGGAGGAAAGGAGGAAAGGAGGTAAGGAGGTAGTTTAATGTAGACCAGGGATTCAGCCTGCGGGCAGATCGTTTTCTCAATCTAGGAAAGGAGGTAAGGAGGTAAGGAGGTAGTTTAATGTAGACCAGGGATTCAGCCTGCGGGCAGATCGTTTTCTCAATCTAGGAAAGGAGGAAAGGAGGTAAGGAGGTAGTTTAATGTAGACCAGGGATTCAGCCTGCGGGCAGATCGTTTTCTCAATCTAGGAAAGGAGGTAAGGAGGTAACGAGGTAGATTAATGTAGACCAGGGATTCAGCCTGCGGGCAGATCGTTTTCTCAATCTAGGAAAGGAGGAAAGGAGGTAAGGAGGTAAGGAGGTAGATTAATGTAGACCAGGGATTCAGCCTGCGGGCAGATCGTTTTCTCAATCTAGGAAAGGAGGTAAGGAGGTAAGGAGGTAAGGAGGTAGTTTAATGTAGACCAGGGATTCAGCCTGCGGGCAGGTCGTTTTCTCAATCTAGGAAAGGAGGTAAGGAGGTAAGGAGGTAGTTTAATGTAGACCAGAGATTCAGCCTGCGGGCAGATCGTTTTCTCAATCTAGGAAAGGAGGTAAGGAGGTAAGGAGGTAGATTAATGTAGACCAGGGATTCAGCCTGCGGGCAGATCGTTTTCTTCAGCGGATAGTCGGGGGACCGGAACATCAATACAAATCATTTTTAGACAGAAAATTAACCACCAGAAAATATAAAACAGATATAATGTTTGACTAAAACTGAATAATTTCAAACCTTGATTATATTTGTATATGAGTGTACAGGTGGATTCAAAGGACCAGGCAGGGTATTTCCATAGAGATAGACAGAGGACTCATCTTTGTGTCTGTGCCATCATAGTGTCTGTGACAGCATGGGCAGTGCCATTGAGGCTATCTCGTTTTTATAGTAGTACATGTTCTTCTTGTTTAGGCTGATTGCTCCAAATTCATCCAGTTGACTACTTTAATATTGTGAAAGACCTCTATGATAATATCCATGATGAGTGCTCTATCTATCTCTATGGGTCTTTCCAAGTCTAATAGCAGAATCGCGTTAGTGGATACAAGGCGTTCGCAGGGTTATATGTCCGAGTTGTGTCGAGGACAATTTGAGCATTTTATCTAACCCTAACCAATTTCCTAACCCCTAATTCTCCTAACCTGCTACAAAAAGTAAGGTGCACGGAGAACAGCCTGAGTTTCATCTATGATGTGCTTGGGCTGGACAGAGCTACCAGTAAGTGAACATGTTGTTGGATTCCTAGGGGAGACAGGGATAATAAAGTTCATTTGTTTTATGTACAAATGTCTTTATTTCATTCTACCTACAACTCTAAACATTGCAATGACTCACTGAAGAAGCTCCAGGAATCTCCACTACTCCCTCCCTCCCTCCCTCCCTCCCTCCCTCCTCCTCCTTCCCCACTTCCCTCCTTCCTTCTTTCCAACCTGAAAGGATAATACATTTCCCAGCTAACCATTGGTTCTGGAGACGAAGCCATGCTGGTAAAACTGAACGTTTTTTTTAAACGTTCTGAGAGCGGAAGTGAAAATGTAGCCTGTCCTGGGGAGTGTTCATTCTTAGGTTCCAGGGAGGTTCCGAGAACATTTTGCTATGGTTCCCGGAACGTTTTCCTGGGTGGTTTTATTGACGTTCTGAGAATGTAAATTGTAGGTTGTTTGAAGATAATTCAATATGGTTTCTGAGAACATGTTTCAATAAGACTTTTAACAACACTGCTAGCTTAGGTTAACTGTTCTGAACTCCCAGCACAGACAGACAGGTAAGACTTTTAACAACACTGCTAGCTTAGGTTAACTGTTCTGAACTCCCAGCACAGACAGACAGGTAAGACTTTTAACAACACTGCTAGCTTAGGTTAACTGTTCTGAACTCCCAGCACAGACAGACAGGTAAGACTTTTAACAACACTGCTAGCTTAGGTTAACTGTTCTGAACTCCCAGCACAGACAGACAGGTAAGACTTTTAACAACACTGCTAGCTTAGGTTAACTGTTCTGAACTCCCAGCACAGACAGACAGGTAAGACTTTTAACAACACTGCTAGCTTAGGTTAACTGTTCTGAACTCCCAGCACAGACAGACAGGTAAGACTTTTAACAACACTGCTAGCTTAGGTTAACTGTTCTGAACTCCCAGCACAGACAGACAGGTAAGACTTTTAACAACACTGCTAGCTTAGGTTAACTGTTCTGAACTCCCAGCACAGACAGACAGGTAAGACTTTTAACAACACTGCTAGCTTAGGTTAACTGTTCTGAACTCCCAGCACAGACAGACAGGTAAGACTTTTAACAACACTGCTAGCTTAGGTTAACTGTTCTGAACTCCCAGCACAGACAGACAGGTAAGACTTTTAACAACACTGCTAGCTTAGGTTAACTGTTCTGAACTCCCAGCACAGACAGACAGGTAAGACTTTTAACAACACTGCTAGCTTAGGTTAACTGTTCTGAACTCCCAGCACAGACAGACAGGTAAGACTTTTAACAACACTGCTAGCTTAGGTTAACTGTTCTGAACTCCCAGCACAGACAGACAGGTAAGACTTTTAACAACACTGCTAGCTTAGGTTAACTGTTCTGAACTCCCAGCACAGACAGACAGGTAAGACTTTTAACAACACTGCTAGCTTAGGTTAACTGTTCTGAACTCCCAGCACAGACAGACAGGTAAGACTTTTAACAACACTGCTAGCTTAGGTTAACTGTTCTGAACTCCCAGCACAGACAGACAGGTAAGACTTTTAACAACACTGCTAGCTTAGGTTAACTGTTCTGAACTCCCAGCACAGACAGACAGGTAAGACTTTTAACAACACTGCTAGCTTAGGTTAACTGTTCTGAACTCCCAGCACAGACAGACAGGTAAGACTTTTAATAACACTGCTAGCTTAGGTTAACTGTTCTGAACTCCCAGCACAGACAGACAGGTAAGACTTTTAACAACACTGCTAGCTTAGGTGAACTGTTCTGCACTCCCAGCACAGACAGACAGGTAAGACTTTTAACAACACTGCTAGCTTAGGTTAACTGTTCTGAACTCCCAGCACAGACAGACAGGTAAGACTTTTAACAACACTGCTAGCTTAGGTGAACTGTTCTGAACTCCCAGCACAGACAGACAGGTAAGACTTTTAACAACACTGCTAGCTTAGGTTAACTGTTCTGAACTCCCAGCACAGACAGACAGGTAAGACTTTTAACAACACTGCTAGCTTAGGTTAACTGTTCTGAACTCCCAGCACAGACAGACAGGTAAGACTTTTAACAACACTGCTAGCTTAGGTTAACTGTTCTGAACTCCCAGCACAGACAGACAGGTAAGACTTTTAACAACACTGCTAGCTTAGGTTAACTGTTCTGCACTCCCAGCACAGACAGACAGGTAAGACTTTTAATAACACTGCTAGCTTAGGTTAACTGTTCTGAACTCCCAGCACAGACAGACAGGTAAGACTTTTAACAACACTGCTAGCTTAGGTTAACTGTTCTGAACTCCCAGCACAGACAGACAGGTAAGACTTTTAACAACACTGCTAGCTTAGGTTAACTGTACTGAACTCCCAGCACAGACAGACAGGTAAGACTTTTAACAACACTGCTAGCTTAGGTTAACTGTTCTGAACTCCCAGCACAGACAGACAGGTAAGACTTTTAACAACACTGCTAGCTTAGGTTAACTGTTCTGAACTCCCAGCACAGACAGACAGGTAAGACTTTTAATAACACTGCTAGCTTAGGTTAACTGTTCTGAACTCCCAGCACAGACAGACAGGTAAGACTTTTAATAACACTGCTAGCTTAGGTTAACTGTTCTGAACTCCCAGCACAGACAGACAGGTAAGACTTTTAACAACACTGCTAGCTTAGGTTAACTGTTCTGAACTCCCAGCACAGACAGACAGGTAAGACTTTTAACAACACTGCTAGCTTAGGTTAACTGTTCTGCACTCCCAGCACAGACAGACAGGTAAGACTTTTAACAACACTGCTAGCTTAGGTTAACTGTTCTGCACTCCCAGCACAGACAGACAGGTAAGACTTTTAACAACACTGCTAGCTTAGGTTAACTGTTCTGAACTCCCAGCACAGACAGACAGGTAAGACTTTTAACAACACTGCTAGCTTAGGTTAACTGTTCTGAACTCCCAGCACAGACAGACAGGTAAGACTTTTAACAACACTGCTAGCTTAGGTTAACTGTTCTGCACTCCCAGCACAGACAGACAGGTAAGACTTTTAACAACACTGCTAGCTTAGGTTAACTGTTCTGAACTCCCAGCACAGACAGACAGGTTGGTTGTTTAGCTACAAAACAAATGCATGGGCAACTATGGGGCAAAACAGTTTGGGTTGGCTTAGAATGTTGACAACATGTAAACGATATTTAGTCTCCAATGTTTATTGTAAACGTAAATACATTTGCACAGTGAGCACTTATTGTCTCTCATACACAATTACCTGTTGGCTAGTTAGCCAGCAAATCTGCCATAATTAGCATTGACATGGTATCAAGAACAAGATGAAAAGGACCTCTTGGATTCC
Organism: Oncorhynchus clarkii lewisi; assembly: GCF_045791955.1. Taxonomy (NCBI): domain Eukaryota; kingdom Metazoa; phylum Chordata; class Actinopteri; order Salmoniformes; family Salmonidae; genus Oncorhynchus; species Oncorhynchus clarkii. Next base: position 6,312,819 of record NC_092165.1, on the reverse strand, counting down.
CCACATGGCAGTTTCTTCTCATTGTTGCTATCCATCTGGCCATCCAGAATCACAACAACTGACTAACTTCTGCCCCATTGAAGCGTGTTCACGTTGTTTTCCTGACATTGTCAGCTAACCCATCTATCTATAGGGCACATGGAAATGAATCTGCTTAGGCACTAATCATGCAAACACATTTATTTTCTATTGTGGCATGGCGTCAGTGAGATTCAAACCTAGGATCCTCTGTTCTCTGTTTGTTTAACTCGTACAAAGCTGTTCATTTTACTCTATTCAAACAGAGCCCATTTCAAAGGAGACAAGCGTTCATTAGGATGGGTGTGGCCAACACACCTGACCACACTTAACAAGATAGAGGATAGAGTTTTGTTGATGCTTAGAATGGTACATATGTGGCAAGGTTCAACATTCTTTCAACCTTGCACATTTTTTCTAATGTGTTTTTTATGGAGCGTTTTCTTAATTTTCTGAGAACATGACTTTAAATAGAACCATGAGGAAACCAGCGAGAAAACATTATGCCGAAGTACTGAAATTCCCACAGAAGAATGTTTTTTTTTTAACGTTCTCTGAATGTTCTGAGAACATGACTTTAAATAGAACCATGAAGAAACCTGTAGAAAATGTTATACTGAAGTACTGAGATTCCCAACTAAGAAACATGGTTCTCAGAACGTTATGTGCTTGCTGTGTACCCTGAGCCATTCCCAGAATGTTGTGGAAGGGTAGTACGCAAAATAACCATAGGACAGCCACACTCTTGCAGGGCAGCCCTGAAGAGTCTCTTCTCATCAACTGTATGTCCTGTATGTCCTCTGTGTTGTCTTAGCAATTCAGCATGCTTTGTGTTGTTTTGCCAACCCAATTGTCTCATCTCCGAGAAGCTGAGGTTCTGTTGTGATTCAGTCATGTAGGTCTGGTTTCTGATTGGTGGCTAACTTTACAGTAATACTATTGGTCGACAACTCATTTAGAATCCAAACAACTCAGAAGCTTATAAAAGGGTCTTAGATTCATAGTTCTTTCTCTTATGTTCCTGTCCTTCTGTGGTGAGATACCTACTCTCTTTCTCTCCCTCTCCCATGAGCTATGGCTTCTCTCTCTCTCTTTCTGACCATGCTTAGAATAATGCCTTGTCATGTTTGTAACTTAAGCTTTATGCTTAAGAATCCATTCATTTCACAAAGTAATTAAATACAATTCCATTCTCAGACATTTCTTGATTGCCATTTACCTTAACTCAACTATAGTGTTATATTACCGTAACTCAACTATAGTGTTATATTACCGTAACTCAACTATAGTGTTCTATTACTGTAACTCAACTATAGTGTTATATCACTGTAACTCAACTATAGTGTTCTATTACTGTAACTCAACTATAGTGTTATATCACTGTAACTCAACTATAGTGTTATATTACCGTAACTCAACTATAGTGTTATATCACTGTAACTCAACTATAGTGTTATATCACTGTAACTCAACTATAGTGTTATATCACTGTAACTCAACTATAGTGTTATATTACTGTAACTCAACTATAGTGTTATATCACTGTAACTCAACTATAGTGTTATATCACTGTAACTCAACTATAGTGTTATATCACTGTAACTCAACTATAGTGTTATATTACCGTAACTCAACTATAGTGTTATATTACCGTAACTCAACTATAGTGTTCTATTACTGTAACTCAACTATAGTGTTATATTACCGTAACTCAACTATAGTGTTATATTACCGTAACTCAACTATAGTGTTCTATTACCGTAACTATAGTGTTATATTACCGTAACGCAACTATAGTGTTCTATTACTGTAACTCAACTATAGTGTTATATTACCGTAACTCAACTATAGTGTTATATTACTGTAACTCAACTATAGTGTTATATTACTGTAACTCAACTATAGTGTTCTATTACCGTAACTCAACTATAGTGTTCTATTACTGTAACTCAACTATAATGTTATATTACCGTAACTCAACTATAGTGTTCTATTACCGTAACTATAGTGTTATATTACCGTAACTCAACTATAGTGTTATATTACTGTAACTATAGTGTTCCTGCATTCTGCTATTGATCTTATGGAGTCAGATAATTCATTTAATGGGCTAATTGCAGAGTCTCATTTTGAGCCGCATGTGAGGTGTATATATAACATACTGTATGTCGTATTACCACCACACTCTCACCAAGCTCTAAGAAACATATGGTGGTCATTATGTTATGTGCTAGCAGGGTTAACTTCTCCACCTGCTTCACCTACCGACTTCCCATTACATCAATCTATAAATACTTGGTGGCGCTGGTGGCAGAAACACCTACAGGGTTTCAGCATCCTCCTCTCCCCTCATCTGTGAGAAGGCCAAATATGGGTACTGAGAAGTGTTGACGTCAGTCTCTTGTCTCCCGTCCGAACCTCAGAGATACGCGCACGAGCGCACGCACGCACGCACGCACACACACACACACACACACACACACAGCCCTCGCTCCAGACACACTTATGATGATCAGTTGTTAGTGACGTCACACAGGGAGTCTCTTAAGAGCTGGGGATTGTGGGATATCTTGTATCTGGTCTTATCTAGGACCCCTGGGGGTGAGGATAAGTGTGTGTTTCAGAAAGCTGTGTTTAAAGGCCCAGTCTATGTGTTTAATGGCCCAGTCTATGTGTTTAATGGCCCAGTCTATGTGTTTAAAGGCCCAGTGTATGTGTTTAATGGCCCAGTCTATGTGTTTAAAGGCCCAGTCTATGTATTTAAAGGCCCAGTCTATGTGTTTAATGGCCCAGTCTATGTGTTTAAAGGCCCAGTGTATGTGTTTAATGGCCCAGTGTATGTGTTTAATGGCCCAGTGTATGTGTTTAATGGCCCAGTGTATGTGTTTAATGGCCCAGTGTATGTGTTTAAAGGCCCAGTCTATGTGTTTAAAGGCCCAGTGTATGTGTTTAATGGCCCAGTGTATGTGTTTAATGGCCCAGTGTATGTGTTTAATGGCCCAGTCTATGTGTTTAATGGCCCAGTCTATGTGTTTAATGGCCCAGTCTATGTGTTTAATGGCCCAGTGTATGTGTTTAATGGCCCAGTCTATGTGTTTAAAGGCCCAGTCTATGTGTTTAAAGGCCCAGTCTATGTGTTTAAAGGCCCAGTCTATGTGTTTAATGGCCCAGTGTATGTGTTTAATGGCCCAGTGTATGTGTTTAATGGCCCAGTGTATGTGTTTAATGGCCCAGTCTATGTGTTTAATGGCCCAGTCTATGTGTTTAAAGGCCCAGTCTATGTGTTTAATGGCCCAGTCTATGTGTTTAAAGGCCCAGTGTATGTGTTTAATGGCCCAGTGTATGTGTTTAATGGCCCAGTGTATGTGTTTAATGGCCCAGTCTATGTGTTTAAAGGCCCAGTCTATGTGTTTAAAGGTCCAGTGTATGTGTTTAATGGCCCAGTCTATGTGTTTAAAGGCCCAGTCTATGTGTTTAATGGCCCAGTCTATGTGTTTAAAGGCCCAGTCTATGTGTTTAAAGGCCCAGTCTATGTGTTTAAAGGCCCAGTGTATGTGTTTAATGGCCCAGTCTATGTGTTTAAAGGCCCAGTCTATGTGTTTAAAGGCCCAGTCTATGTGTTTAAAGGTCCAGTGTATGTGTTTAATGGCCCAGTGTATGTGTTTAAAGGCCCAGTCTATGTGTTTAAAGGCCCAGTCTATGTGTTTAAAGGCCCAGTGTATGTGTTTAATGGCCCAGTCTATGTGTTTAAAGGCCCAGTGTTTGTTTTTAAAGGCCCTGTGTTTGTTTTTAAAGACCCTGTGTTTTGTATCATATTGTGCAACAGTTGATGAAACTAACACTGAAAAAGTTTGAAAACATTTAATCAGTGTTATTTCCTGATAGTTTATGGTTGAAAATACAATCTACACAGGACCTTCTAATCAGCAGGTTTGCATGGCGGGTGTTTTGGCTTTCCGCGGTGACATCATCATGAGGTAAATTGGTTAATAGCAGTGTTCTCAACCTCTCTGCCAATAGCATCTAGTTTTTAGTTTTACCCTCCCCACTCCCAGACAGTCCTAGCAAAATGTTTCTCTAAAAATATCTATTACTGTAAGGTATTTAAATGTTACCCAGAAATGATTTGATATGGATATAAAAATGGCTGAGATTGTCCTTTAAGCATACTGTGTGTGTGCGTATGTGTGTGTTTAAGCAAACCATATGTGTGTGTGTTCTCTGTGTATCTAGTTCTGCACCTTCCCACTGTCATTTCCCTCGCATCTTTCACTCTCTCGCACCTCAGGAGTTTATTGGCTTTGTGTGTGCACGTGTGTGCTCGCATGTGTGTGCACTCGTACTTCAGTATTTGTTTTTGTGTACTCCCGGAAGTGTGTGTGTGTGTGTGTGTGCGTGCATGCGTGCATGCGTGCGTGTGTGTGTGCCTAAACCTCTCCTCAGGGGTCTGTTGGATTGTGAGTGTGTGTGAGTTAATGTGTGTGTGTGTGTGTGTGTGTGTGTGTGTGTGTGTGTGTGTGTGATTGCTTGATTAGAGGACTGGTCACTGCTAGAGAGATAGTCAACATGCAGGTCTGTGGGAGGTCTCAAGATGATAGGCTATTACGTATTCTACTGGTAACGGTCGCCCTCAGGCACAGATCTAGGATCAGCTTACTCTCTCCAAAACCTACCCGTAACCATTAGGGAGAGAAACACACACGTCTGACCTTGATGGCTTTGGGCAACTTCACTCTAGTTGCTCTGAGGCAACTAAAAGTTAACTAAAAGTTAATTTGAGGATTTTTTTCCTTCTTAATGCGTTTGAGCCAATCAGTTGTGTTGTGACAATGTAGGGGTGGTATACAAAAGACAGCCCTATTTGGTGAAAGACCAAGTCCACATTATGGCAAGAACAGCTCAAATAAGCAAAGAGAAATGACACCCCATCATTATTTTAAGACATGAAGGTCAGTCTTGGTGATGTCATTCGGAAACACAATGTCAACTTTCACTGCTATGCAGACGACACACAGCTGTACATTTGGATGAAACATGGTGAAGCCCCAAAATTGTCTACCGTGAAAGCCTGTGTTTCAGACATAAGGAAGTGGATGGTTCAAACTCCAAGAAACAGAGATCTGCTGTTTGATCCAACAGTTAATCTCAAAGCTTGTACAGTCGTCTCAAATACAACTGTGATGGACCTCGGCGTTACTCTGGACCCTGATTTCTCTTTTGACAAATATATCATCAATAATTCAATTTTCTTTACACCCATTTTACTCCAGTACTAGCCTCTCTATGCAGGCTACCTGGTAAGGCTAAGGCTGATTTCAAGGTTTTTCTGCTAACCTACAAAGCATTACATGGACTTGGTCCTACCATCTCTCTGATTTGGTCATGTCGTACATACCTAAATGTACACTACGGTCACAAGACTCAGGCCTCCTCATTGTCCCTAGAATTTCTAAGCAAACAGCTGGAGGCAGGGCTTTCTCCTATAGAGCTCAATTTTTATGGAATGGTCTGCCTACCCATGTGAGAGACGCAGACTCAGGCTCAACCTTTAAGTCTTTATTGAAGACTCATCTCTTCAGTAGGTCCTATGATTGAGTGTAGTCTGGCCCAGGAGTGCAAAGGTGAACGGCAAGGCACTGGAGCCAGCGAACCGCCCTTGCTGTTCACCGGATCCCCTCTCTCCACTGGGATTCTCTGCCTCTGACCCTACTACAGGGCCTGAGTCACTGACTTACTAGAGCTCTTTCTTGTGGAGTGGTGCGCCACGTCGTGCCAGGCTTTTCTTTCACTATACCCGACATGAGTGGGTTGAGTCAGTGACGTGATCTTCCCCTCGGGCTCGTGCTGTGGAGGAGATCTTCGTGGGCTATACTCAGCCTTGTCTCAGGGTAGTAAGTTGGTGGTGTGTTGATATCCCTCTAGTGGTGTGGGAGCTGTGATTTGGCAATGTGTGTTGGGGGGGTTATGTCCTGCCTGGTTGGCCCTGTCCGGTATCGTTGGACAGGGCCACAATGTCACCCAACCTCCCCAGCCTCAGCCTCCAGTATCTATGCTGCAATAGTCTATGTGCCGGGGGGCTAGGGTCAGTCTGTCTTATCTGGTGTAATTCTCCTGTCTTATCTGGTGTAATTCTCCTGTCTCATCTGGTGTCCTGTGTGAACTTAAGTATGCTCCTTCTAATTCTCCCATCCCCCCCCGGAGCACCTGAGCCCTAGGACCATGACTCCTTGATGTCCCCGTCCCCAGTCCACCTGGTCGTGCTACTGATCCAGTTTCTGCAGTTTTTCCCTGTGGCTGAGTTTCTGTATAAGCTTTTTATAACCACTTTGTGACATCTGCTGATGTAAAAAGGGCTCTATAGTACATTTGATTTGATTTGAATTCACATTGAGGGAAATGGTGACTATAATGCCATTAAAGAGTTTAAAGGCTGTGACAGGAGAAAACTGAGGATGGATCAACAACATTGTAGTTACTCCATCATACTAACCTATATGACAGAGTGAATAAAAGGAAACCTTTACAGATTTGTTTTCTTCTAAAACATGCACTAAAGGCACTAAGTAAAACTGGAAGAATGTAGCAAAGAAATGAACTTTTTGTCCTGAATACAAAGTGTTATGTTGGGGGCACATCCGACACAACATATCACTGAGTACCACTCTTCATATTTTCAAGTATTGTGGTGGCTGCGCTTGTCATCAGCAAGTTCTAGGGAGTAATTTAGGATAAAAATAAATGGAATAGAGCTAAGCACAGGCAAACCCCTACAGGAAAACCTGGTGTATGAATACTTTCTGAAGGCACTGTAAATATCTTAAAGCAAGAATATACGCAAATAATACATTATCTGATGAAAGGGGCACAAGACAGGGATGTCCCCTCTCCCCCTCCTGTTTGCACTGGCAAATGAACCACTTGCAGAAAGAATTAGACAGTACCCAAACGTAACAGATATCAGTACTGGTAAACATGAATATACGGTAAACTTATTTGCCGACAATACCCTGATATATCTGACTAATATTGAAAACTCAATGCCCCACTTGTTATAATATTTTCAGAATACTCTAAGATCTCAGGATATAACATTAACGTGGAAAAAAATGGCAATAGGAAAAATAATTACTCATGATCTACAGCAATCCTTTAAGTTGACCAACGAAAAATATTAAATACTTAGGATGCTTATTAATAAGTGGCATCGAACAACAAATATATGAAGATGACTTTATCCCATTACTCAACAACATGAAAGCAGATCTGACTAAATGGAACCATCTCCCCATAAATATTATTGTTAGAATACACCTCTTTAGAATGGCATGGCTCCCAAAGTTTATACATTTATTTTCATTATTTTATTAGGCAAGTCAGTTAAGAACAAATACTTATTTTCAATGATGGCCTAGGAACAGATTTGTACCATGTCAGCTCAGGGATTTGAACTTGCAACCTTCTGGTTACTAGTCCAACACTCTAACCACCAGGCTACCTGGGCAGAGTTGGAAAGCTGTCTGTCAGAAGTTTTACAATGTAAGTGTACTTTTAAGCCCTCTGTCTGCATATTTCAAGACATGGCATATGGGGATGTGGTGAGATACCCATTGGGTTGAACACTACTATGGTTGTGACTTATATTAGAGCATCTATTACTTAACTACTGGAAGTCAAATGATACTCCACTGTAAAGAGAACGGAAGAATCAAATGCTTTATATGCTGACTACAATGCACATTTGTGTCAAGTTGGCTGGATGTCCTTTGAGTGGTGGACCATTCCTGATACACACAGGAAACGGTTGCGCATGAAAAACCCTTCAGTGTTGCAGTTCTTGACACAAACTGGTGTGCCTGGCACCTACCCTGTTCAAAAGGCACTTAAATATTTTGTCTTGCCCATTCACCCTCTGAATAGTACACACACACAATCCATATTTCAATTGTCTCAAGGCTTAAAAGTCCTTCTTTAACCCGTCTCCTCCTCTTCATCTACACTGACTGAAGTGGATTTAACAAGTGACATCAATAAGGGATCATAGCGTTCACCTGGATTCTATGTGATGGAAAGAGCAGGTGTTCTTAATGTTTTGTAAACTCAGTGCATGGGCCTGTGTGTATGCCAAAATGCATTTTGGCTAAAGGTGAGTTTAAAAAAAAAATATTTTACCTTTATTTAATTAGGCAAGTCAGTTAAGAACAAATTCTCATTTTCAATGACAGCCTAGGAACAGTGGGTGAACAGCCTGTTCAGGGGCAGAACGACAGATTTGTACCTTGTCAGCTCGGGGATTTGAACTTGCAACCTTCCAGTTACTAGTCCAACACTCTAACCACTAGGGTACCCTGCCGCCCCATTTTAAACACATCATACTGTTTTGATGACAAGTGTTTGTTGTGATTCTTGATTGCATTTGGATTGATGTCAGAGTGGTTAGAGGGAAAATAGAGCCCTGAGTACCAGGCCATTAACCACCTCACAGTCATTAGAGAGTTGGGTCCTACCAATGCATGTCCAGAGTGCATAAGAGGCGATTACCATGAGTCCATGGTCATGTGGAATTGGACTGCGGTCATGACGCATGACTGCCGGTGTGGCAGTAATATGGTAACTGCAATAGCCCTAGTCAGAACCGTTCCAGAACTGCTCAAAGTCCCCTATATAGGAGACTTAACATCAATTCAATTTTGAATATATTGAAATAAGACGTAATTGTTATCAGTCAATCGGTTTAAATCGCTTGTTGCTCTTTTAAAAATTGGATCTCTCTCTCTCTCCTTATCCCCATTCATGACTAGCTGATGAAAAACGAACTATTAATATGACATAAATCAGTTTGGTGTGAGTAACCTATGTGCTCCCACAACACATTGGAAATGTATGCGCATAATGTATGTGGCCTACAAAACTGTACGTCAGACATGATGAAATGATGGAGAGGAGGAAAGGGTTGGCTGACACACACACATACACACCACACACCACACACACACACACACATTTGTGAGTTAGTTCTGACAGTTCTATGCGTCATAATGTTGATGCTCTGTCTCAGCTTCTATGAGAAGTCTTGTTTTCCATTCGTTGAGTGATATAAGATTGATATGTAACTCCTTGCTCTTTCTCTCCCTTTTCCACAGACAAACGAGTGGGTGTGTTCACTGTTCACAGAGAAAAGAAAGTGAGAGAGAGAGAGAGATGGGGGAAAGAAAAAGCTTGACAGTACAGAACAGAACTCAGGAGTAGAAGTTTGACAAGATTAGACTACAATGTATGACATCATAATGACAGGTAGTAGGTGAGAACTGACATCATAATGACAGGTAGTAGGTGAGTACTGACAGGTAAATGACAGGTAGTAGGTTGGTACTGACAGGTAAATGACAGGTAGTAGGTGAGAACTGACATCATAATGACAGGTAGTAGGTTAGTACTGACAGGTAAATGACAGGTAGTAGGTGAGTACTGACAGATAAATGACAGTTAGTAGGTGAGTACTGACAGATAAATGACAGTTAGTAGGTGAGTACTGACAGGTAAATGACAGGTAGTAGGTTAGTACTGACAGATAAATTACAGTTAGTAGGTGAGTACTGACAGGTAAATGACAGGTAGGTGGTTAGTACTGACAGATAAATTACAGGTAGTAGGTGAGTACTGACAGGTAAATGACAGGTAGTAGGTGAGTACTGACAGATAAATTACAGTTAGTAGGTGAGTACTGACAGGTGAATGACAGGTAGTAGGTGAGTACTGACAGATACATGACAGGTTGTAGGTTAGTACTGACAGGTAAATGACAGGTAGTAGGTGAGTACTGACAGGTAAATAAATGACAGGTAGTAGGTGAGTACTGACAGATAATTGACAGGTAGTAGGTGAGTACTGACAGGTAATTGACAGGTAGTAGGTGAGTACTGGCAGGTAAATGACAGGTAGTAGGTTAGTACTGACAGGTAAATGACAGGTAGTAGGTGAGTACTGACAGATAATTGACAGGTAGTAGGTGAGTACTGACAGGTAAATGACAGGCAGTAGGTTAGTACTGACATCATAATGACAGGTAGTAGGTTGGTTCTGACAGGTAAATGACAGGTAAAAAAGTTCATGAACCTCATGGTGTACCCTTGGAATTTGTAATTCTGCTGTTGCCAAAAGGAACTGTGTGAGTTTGGTAAATGTCAGGTAGTAGATGAGTACTGACTGATCCAGTAGAGTACACTCTGAGACAAATAGAACCCTTTTCTGGTCATATGGAACCCTTGTAGGTTCCACATCGAACCATGAGTTCCAAATAGAACCCTTGAAAGGGTGCTATTTGTAAACAAAATGGTTTTTATCTGATTTAAAAAGGGTTCTATCTGGAACCTTGGTTATGGGAGTTCTGCTACAGGGACAAATGGTTCTAGATAGCACAATGTTTTTGAGAGTCCTGACTGTTCCAATGCCCCACATTGTTCCTGTTCAATGTAGGGAGGAAATGAATGGAGCGGACTTTACTGCCAGTTGACAAGAAAGCCAGCAGGGATTTGTTTCTCAACTCCTTTTATTTGTGTTTCTCTATCTCCATTTCTCCCTCTTTTTCCCCTTCCTTTTTGTATTCCTATCCACCCGTATCTCTCTCCACCCCCCCCCCCCCCCCCACCACCACCCCACATGGTTTGGTGCATTGCATTCCCATTTGCGTCATCCTTGAGATGTGCCTGTGTCTGAGAGTTTATAAATAAAGACGAGGGAGAGCAGAAAGAGGGAAGGAGTGGAGGGAGATTGGGATCTGGTGGGAAGGGCAGGCGGGAGAATAGAAGTGTGTGCGTGTGTGTGTGTGTGTGTGTGGGGGGGGGGGGGGGGGGGGTTGTGTGTATATTCCACTGGGGGCCTATGACAGGTATGGAGAAAAAACATCCAATTGGGTGGTTCGATGAAATGATGGAGAGAGAAAGAGTGAGAGAGAGAGAAAGAAAGAGAGAGAGAGAGAAAGACAGAGAGAGATAAAGACAGAGAGAGAGAGAGAAAAGAAGGTAATCCTTGCTATTCCACTGAGTGAGCAAGATGAGAGGAGGAGAGAGGAGAGAGAGCATTAGTTCAGCACAGAGGGAGGAGGGATGGAGAGGGGGATGGATGGATGGAGTATGGAGAGAGGGAAGGAGAGGTGAAAAACTGGATAAGATGGACTTAATGTAGGCCAATATTTTACAGTACAAGCATCTGAATATCTCCATCCATCCTCCCTCCTCCCTTTCTCATCCCTCCTTCTCTCTCTCATCCCTTCTTGCCTGTCTCCAGCCCTCCTCCCTCTCTCTATCCCTTTCTCCATCCCTCCTTGCCTCTCTCCATCCCGCCACTCTCTCTCCATGCTCCCTCCTCCCTCTCTCCATCCCTGCTACCTCTCTCCATCCTTCCTACCTCTCTCCATCCCTCCTCCCTCTCTCCATTCCTCCTCCCTCTCTCCATCCCTCCTACCTCTCTCCATCCCTCCTCCCTCTCTCCATCCCTCCTACCTCTCTCCATCCCTCCTCCCTCTCTACATCCCTCCTACCCCTCTCCATCCCTTTCTCTATCCCTCCTTGCATCTCTCATCCCTCCTACCTCTCGCCATCCATTCTCCCTCTCTCCATCCCTCCTTGCCTCTCTCGATCCTTCCACTCTTTATCCATCCTCCCTCCTACCTCTCTCCATCCCTCCTCCCTCTCTCCTCCCTTTCTCCATCCCGCCTTGCTTCTGTCCATCTCTCCTCCCTCTCTCCTCCCTTTCTCCATCCCGCCTTGCCTCTCTCATCACTCCTCCCTCTCTCTATCCCTTTCTCCATCCCTCCTTGCCTCTCTCCTTCCCTCCTACCTCCCTCCTACCTCTCTCCATACCTCCTACCTCTCTCCATCCCTCCTTGCTTCTCTCAATCCCTTCACTCTCTCTCCATCCCCCTCCTCCCTCCTTGCATCTCTCTCCATTCTCCCTCTCTCCATCCCTCCTTGCCTCTCTCCATCCCTCCACTCTCTCTCCATCCTCCATCCTACCTTTCTCCATTCTCCATCACCACTCTCTCCATCCTGCCTCTCTCCATCCCCCTCCCTCACTCCATCCTCCTTTTAGAGAGTAGGTAGATGCACACCCAAAAGATTGAAACAGAAATTAAACTTCAGAAAAAGGAAGTTGCACTCGAAGTCCTAGTAAAAGAAGGTAGACATCCACCAAAGAAGAGCTGCTGAGGCACTGATCACCAGGAAATTCAACTTTACAACACTACAGTCGTGAACACTATCAACTCTTCATTGAATGGCTGGGAGTGTCTACTGCTTCTTTATAACGGCACAGAGCAGCATAGAGACAATCAAGCCAATAATGTTGCCTTGAGACTTTGACTTTGTCCAAAATGGAACCCTATCCTCTATATACTGTAGTGGACTACTTTTGAGCACAGCCCTATGGACCCTGGTCAAAAGTAGTGCACTATATAGGGAAAAGGGTGCCATTTCAGATGCATACTGTCTATTACAGCTGAGGGATAATGGAGCTCCTATGAAGAGTACACAGCAGAGCTGAGCTGAGGTCACATCTAAGTTAACTGAAATTCCAGTCAGTTGAGAAAAAGGGCTTCTATACACACACACACACACACACACATCCTGTGCAGAAGGTATACACTACTTTAACAATGCTTCGATAGAGTGTGTGTCTACACTCTCCAGTCATGTAAGTGCACACAAGCCACGTGCCGTAGAAGGAAGTGAAATTAGATATGGTGAATCGGAAGTGGTGACGCCAAGGCTAGGAATGAAAACTCCTGTAGAGGACAGTGTGAATGAAAGAGAGAGAGACAAAAGGAATGAAAAGCGAGAGAATGAGAGAGAGAGGGGAAAGGAGCAAGACTATATGAAATTTGGAAAAGCTCAATTGTTTTGGCCTTATAGCAGTGAGCTGCAGAGCGAAAGTCAAAGATGCTTCTGTGTCTGACTGGGAGTGTGTGTGTTTCTCCACGTCTGTAAACTGCTGTATGAATGTATGTGTGTACTGTACCTGACCGTGCGTGTGTGTGTGTGTGTGTGTGTGTGTGTGTGTGTGTGTGTGTGTGTGTGTGTGTGTGCGTGCGTGCGTGCGTGCGTGTGTGTGTGTACCCGACCATGTGTGTGTGTGTGTCCACCTGTTTCTCCATCTGTCTCCACACCCCAGGGGTGTGTTGGCTCAGCGGCGAACATCGACTCGCTCGACCCTCACCACACACCTCAGATCACCAGCCCCACCATCACCTCTGGTAGCACACCACCCCTTGCCCCCTTCATCCATCCCCCCCCTCACCCACCTCACTCTCAATGGGGTCTTTATGACAGTGGGACTGTTTGACTTCATACATCCCCCTCTCACCCACCTCACTCTCAATGGGGTCTTTATGACAGTGGGACTGTTTGACTTCATCCATCCCCCCCACTCACTGATTAACTGATAAGGTGGCAGGTTAATTCCAGCTGGTTAGGATCAGAGATGTTGAGTTTCGCTGTGCAGCAAGACATGACGGGCGGATACTGTACAGACAGATAGAGAGAGAGACGCACGCACACTCACACAAGAAGGCAAACTATGTACAGCTGGTGGTGGTGGGGGTGGCAGGGGGAAGCCTCTAATTCTATTTGTCTATGTCACAAACATCAATTATTCACAGATATTGGAATGGCCACATAAAAAAACACACACATACACACTCACACACATACACACTCACACAAACACGCTCACAAATACCCACACACACAAATCAAGCATGCATCCATGAAAGCAAATGCACACACACACACACACACACACACACACACGCGTGCACACACACACACACACACACACACACACACACACACACACACGCAGAGAGCGGGAGGTGTGTGTAGGAGTGGTAAGGGAAAGCCTGTGTGTGTGTGTGTGTGTGTGTGTGTGTGTGTGTGTGTGTGTGTGTGTGTGTGTGTGTGTGTGTGTGTGTGTGTGTGTGTGTGTGTGTGTGTGTGTGTGTGTGTGTGTGTGTGTGTGTGGTTTATTCATGCATCATGGCAGTGGGCAGTAGAGTACTGAGCTCCAGATCTTCAGGAGGAGGAGGTGTAAAACAACAACATGGATTCCCTCCATCACTCATCTGATTAACGGGCTGTTCCTTCATCTGATTAACAGGCTGTTCCTTCATCTGATTAACGGGCTGTTCCTTCATCTGATTTGGTGGCTGTTCCTTCATCTGTTAAACTGACTGTTCCTTTATCTGATTAACTGACTGTTCCTTCATCTGATTAGGTGGCTGTTCCTTCATCTGTTAAACTGACTGTTCCTTTATCTGATTAACTGACTGTTCCTTCATCTGATTTGGTGGCTGTTCCTTCATCTGTTAAACTGACTGTTCCTTTATCTGATTAACTGACTGTTCCTTCATCTGATTAGGTGGCTGTTCCTTCATCTGTTAAACTGACTGTTCCTTTATCTGATTAACTGACTGTTCCTTCATCTGTTAAACTGACTGTTCCTTTATCTGATTAACTGACTGTTCCTTCATCTGATTAACTGACTGTTCCTTCATATGATTAACTGACTGTTCCTTTGACTGTTAAACTGACTGTTCCTTTATCTGATTAACTGACTGTTCCTTTATCTGTTAAACTGACTGTTCCTTTATCTGATTAACTGACTGTTCCTTTATCTGATTAACTGACTGTTCCTTCATCTGAATAGGTGGCTGTTCCTTTATCTGATTAACTGACTGTTCCTTTATATGATTAACAGACTGTTCCTTCATCTGATTAACTGACTGTTCCTTCATCTGATTAACTGACTGTTCCTTTATCTGTTTAACTGGCTGTTCCTTCATCTGTTAAACTGACTGTTCCTTCATCTGTTAAACTGACTGTTCCTTCTTCTGATTAACTGGCTGTTCCTTTATCTGTTAAACTGACTGTTCCTTTATCTGTTAAACTGACTGTTCCTTTATCTGTTGAACTGACTGTTCCTTTATCTGTTAAACTGACTGTTCCTTCATCTGATTAACTGTCTGTTCATATATCTGATTAACTGGCTGTTCCTTTATCTGTTAAACTGACTGTTCCTTCACCTGTTGAACTGACTGTTCTTTTATCTGATTAACTGACTGTTCCTTTATCTGTTGAACTGACTGTTCCTTTATCTGATTAACTGACTGTTCCTTTATCTGATTAACTGACTGTTCCTTCATCTGATTAACTGACTGTTCCTTTATCTGATTAATTGACTGTTCATATATCTGATTAACTGGCTGTTCCTTCACCTGTTGAACTGACTGTTCCTTCACCTGTTGAACTGACTGTTCTTTTATCTGATTAACTGACTGTTCCTTCACCTGTTGAACTGACTGTTCCTTCACCTGTTGAACTGACTGTTCCTTCATCTGATTAACTGACTGTTCCTTTATCTGATTAACTGGCTGTTCCTTTGACTGTTAAACTGACTGTTCCTTCATCTGATTAACTGACTGTTCCGTCATCTGTTAAACTGATTGTTCCTTTATCTGTTTAACTGGCTGTTCCTTCATCTGTTAAACTGACTGTTCCTTCATCTGTTAAACTGACTGTTCCTTTATCTGATTAACTGGCTGTTCCTTTGACTGTTAAACTGACTGTTCCTTCATCTGATTAACTGACTGTTCCGTCATCTGTTAAACTGACTGTTCCTTTATCTGTTAAACTGACTGTTCCTTCATCTGACTAACTGACGGTTCCTTTATCTCTTTACATGTGACTGACTGGGGTTAGAATCTGGGTCTTCTGAGTTCCACAAGACTGTGTTTGCCTGCTGAGCTAAAGCCTAGGGAACTAACACACTCAGCTGATAGTGTGGGAGAGGCAGGGGAATCCGGGTCTCCTGCATGTCACAAGACTGAGTTAGCCCGCTGAGCTAAAGCCTGTCTGTCTACCTTTGTCTGTTTGTCTCTTTACATGTCCGTCTGTATGTAGCCGACTGGGTCTCCTGTCCACCACAAGACTGTGTTAGTCCGCTGAACTAAAGCCTAGAGAGCTAAAGCAAGTCAGTCTTCAGGGGTTGTCATTGGGTTGGCTTGAAAGTATACAGCACCAAATGAGCAAAACACTATGCTGGACAGACCAGTTACACCAAAACGTTCTGAGTTTTACCAATTAGCCAGTTGGATCCATATAATGATAATCCCAATTATATCGTTAGAACCCCCACCTTCACATTCCAAAATCCTTCTGTATCTCAACCTGAATGTGTCCCACTCATAATATCTAAGACTACTCATTCATTCCTGTCTCATGTCGCATGTCACCAACTACTTCGGCACATATGAGAGTGTTGTGGGTTTTATTTACTAAGTCTCCACTCCTTATAGGCTAAGTAGAATTATTCATTCAGAAATGTCTGTGCGACAACCTCCCTTTGGCAGTAGGTAAATGTCCCCCCCCCCCCCCCCCCCCCCCCGTCTGTTTATTCAGATTTGGTTTTAATCCCACTGATCTCTTTTCCTCTCTCTTCCTTCTATTCTCTCGCTCTCCATTCATCTCTCTATCCCCCCTCTCTCTGAGGCGTGCCGTTGCCGCCCGGAAACAGACCATAGAGGCTTCTGATCGCGAGCCAGGCAGCGAACCTAGTGCTGCTTTCTCTACCCGTCCTCCGCTCCTCCACAAAGCGCAGTCATTACCGGGCATCGTGCCTACGTACCTACCTCCCTCCCTTCCTCTCACTCACTCAATCACTCACTCCATCCCTCCCTCCCGCGTGACTCTGTCTGAATCTACTCCTTTCTCTATCTTGGAGCGCTGTCCTCTAGGCTATCTGCGGTTGCGCGCGCGGTCTCTCCAAGAATCCTCTCATCACCCGCACGCACAGTGCACGGCCCCTCCTCTTTCCGTTTTTTCTCTTCTCTCAATTACCCCCCTCCCTCGATCTTGGCCCGTGACGTAGGGGATTCCGTGGTGCCCACAACCGTAGGCGCTAACGGGATTCTCGAGTATAAATGGGACACCGGGAGCCAACATTCGGTACTCTCTCAGTCGCTCCGACTCGGGAACCAATCGTCCAGAGTACCAGTCAGCGGAGATAGCAGGCAGTATTTTACCCTCTCAAGCTAACTCGCTTTCGGCTTTGGTTTGAAATGGACACCCCTACAACCGCTCGGAGCAGACAATGCTCATTCATGCGCACCTGCAAAAGTAAGTTTCTACGGATTTTCTTACCACCATCTATTGGTTTATACTGTTGTGCACGAGTTACTATGACTTTTAGAAACTATCTTACTTGATAGTTTTGAGAATCCTTCCTCCAGTTGACCTATTTCTACCACTTTTCTAACGGTTTCCCGTTATATTCTGTTTGTCTTCTGATGTAATAGTGTAAGAGGTGTTGTGCTTTAGTTAGGCTGCTATGACTTTGAGAAAGTATCTGATTTGATAGTTTGGTAATCATTCACCCAGTTAGCAATGGAATGCACGATTCACAGATAATATTTAAACAAAATGCGTGCTTTGCAGCCATGTTAGATGCAGCCATCAACATGGATTGTAATTCCAATACGTTTGTAAAATAGATTTAGTACGGGACGCTTTAAACTTGCAATTTTGCTATGATTGTACTTTGATTTGACTTTATGATGTAGGCCTACTTTTCGACTATTCAATAGACAGATATCGCCTGTGTAAGATATGGAACTTAACTTAGACTTTTAATATGTTTGTAATAGTTTTAGATGCGATTTACTGGGGTTTACTTTGAGATACTGCCGTGCGTAATGCCTTACGCAAGCAAAGAGAGACAGGCAGTTTTACGCACAGACTTGGTTACTCAATCACGCCTTCTAAAGTGATCAGACGTCATCTCTGTCATCATATGGGCTCATGATGCTGTAGTCTTTACTGATTATGAATTAACTGAGATTCATATTGTCTAAATTGAGCGTGAATTATTTAATCAGTATTAAAATGACAATCTCATTCCACCAATATGATGATATTTTGCGAATGTTTTCAACCATTTCAAAATGATACATTTTAGGCATTCAGATTAGACAAAGGCTTTGCATAAAGTATTTGGCATCAACTGAAGGTAGCAATGTGGTTTTAGTGCAGCAGTTGAGTGTCTGCGTCAACGGTTTCAGCACCGTTGTTACTGGACAGCTCCGGCTATCTTTTCCTCATATCTCCGTATTCAAACGTGACAATTTAAACGGATGTTGGGGAGAAAAAAACTATTACTGCATCCATTACTACTTTGGTACATAAAGCAACACTTTGATTGTGATCTGAGATTTGACTGATCAGCTGTATTGGGATTCAACTACCACATTTCCAGCAGCAGTTTGCCATCCGGGCCACCACCAAACAGTTTCAGAACCACAGCTATCGGACAGCTCCCGCTAGCTTCGCCTTCCCGACCCCACATCTAGACTCACTTCTCCCCGCTTCCCTCTCTCTCCCAGGCGGACTCTCCCTGTGGCTGGTGGTGTGGCTGGTCCTCGGCAAGCCCGGTCCGTCGGCAGCGTGCCCGCATCTATGCGTGTGCTACCCGACTCCCATGACCGTGAGCTGCCAGGCGCAGAACTTCACCTCCGTGCCCGTCGGCGTGCCCTACGACTCGCAGCGTGTGTTCCTACAGAACAACCGAATTACGGAGCTCAGAGTTGGCTCTTTCGGCTTCGGGACTCAGGTAAGAGACTATAGATTGTTTAAAGGAGACATGGCGGGTGTTTGAGTGTGTGATTCTTTTGCCCTCTCTCTCTCTTTCTAACTCTCTCTGCCTCTATCTTTGCTCCTAACCCTTGTTTTTCTTTTTGAGTTTGAGTCCAGAGTCTTACCTACAATATGACCATAGAATAATACCTGACCCTAGAATACATATTGATATTCACACTCTCCCTCCTCCTCGTCTCCCTCCTCCCCTCTCCCCTATAGGTCCTGTGGCTGTTCTCCAACAACATCACGTGGATCGAGGCTGGCTCCTTCAGTGAGCTGAGGGATCTAGAGGAGCTGGACCTGGGAGACAACTCTCACCTGCGCAGGCTGGAAGGAGGCGCCTTCAGGGGCCTGGAGAAACTCCAGAGTCTCCACATGCACCGCTGCAAGCTCACCGCCCTGCCCCACGACCTGTTCCACAAGCTGTACAGCCTGCAGTTCCTCTACCTGCAGGTAGGGGCAGTACACATATATTCATGCACACATGGGCACATATGAAAACACACACAACACGCACACACACACACACACTACAGGGAATTCTCATAGCTGTGAAAATTACATCATTTTATATAATCACAATCACAATTACATCATGTTGTATCATGATTCAAATCATGCTGCATCAGTGATAGTTATGAGATGCCCTTAGTGGAAGGTGCAAATGTTTCTCACCTCACCACTACTGAGATGTAGCCCATCATCACCTGATCCCACCTGACCACTTCCTCTTCCTGTTTCCTGTTTCGTCCTTGTAGGAGAACCAGCTCCACTTCCTCCAGGATGACCTCTTCTCTGACCTCATCAACCTGAGCCAGCTTTTCTTGCATGGAAACCGTATCCGTACTCTGTCGGAGAACGTGTTCCGTGGCCTGGTCAACCTGGACCGCCTTCTTCTCCACGACAACCGTGTGCGCCAGGTTAACCGCAGGGCGTTCCGCGACCTCGGACGCCTCACCATGCTCTTCCTGTTCAACAACTCATTGGCTGAGCTCCCCGGCCAGGCTCTCCGTGACACCCAGGGCATCGAGTTCCTCCGTCTCAATGGGAACCCCTGGTCCTGTGGCTGCGAGGCCCTCCCCCTGTGGGAGTGGTTCCGTGGCGCCCGCGTCTCATCGTCCGAGCTGTTGTGTTCCTCCCCGTCCCCCCGCCGCGGGATGGACCTCCGCTTCCTCCGTGAGATGGACTTCGCCCTCTGCCCTCTCCCCGACCCTGGCACCCTGGCCGGCTCCACCACGAGGACCTTCAGCACCAAGACAAGATGGTGGTTCTCCAAGCACAAGCCCCAGTCCCAGACCAAGGCAGTGTTCGAGAAGAGCTCCGAGACCATCAAGGCCTTCCCGTTCCCCCAAGGAAAGAACAACCCACCCATCGTGTCCTCCACCAACGTCAAGTACGAGCTCGGTGAGGAAGAGGCAGCACTACCCAAACTCGACGCTGAGGAGTACTGGGCGAACTATGGGAACGAGGACGCCGGCACCACGCTGCGATGCTTCGAGCTCGAGTGTCCGCCTGACTTCGATGGCCTCCCTCCCAACTCCTCCTCCACCCCCACATCATCCCCCTCTCTCTCACTCCTCCTCGCCCTCTCGCTACTCGCCTTCTCCATCAATCTACACCTCATATTTGGCTGAATCAGACTGAGTACCCACTTCCCGTTCCTGTCTTCGCCCCAGCCCCTCTCAGGGCATGGGGAACCCCTTGTTAAAGACTCTGTACCTCCCTAGTTAACCCTCTGATGTCCTACTGGATAACCTCTGTCAGTAGTACAGGACAGCAGGGGATACAAAGGGGGGGGGGTTAGATTGTTACTTCTAACTTAATGCAGGGTTAAACAACAATGGCTGACAGTACATAGTACACTATTGTACATAGTACAATATAGTACAGTACAGTAGTCAACCAAGGCTGTTACTACAACAGGTGCATCTCACCTGTCTGGTGTGTTGGTTGCCGTGACGACGCCTGCAATCAGGGGTCAGTGGTCACCTGTAACGCTCTACAGCGAACACCAGTGCTACTTACTGTTGCGAATGCTACAACTGTTGTCACTTGGAGGAATATTACAACTACAAGTGCTACGACGATTACATGCATGTTACGACTACTACTATTCAGAATACGTCTGCTACTAGAAGTGCTATGATTACAGTTACGACAGTATCTACATTTCTACTGTTGTACTAACTCTGACAACTGTACTGTAAATAGGTGGGTGTACTTGATGGTGCAGTGCAGTTGGGATTTCCTTCTTATATGTTGTCTACCACGATGCCTACTTTATAATGGATTGTTTACAGAGAAATCGCTAAGGGGAGAGAGAAAAGAAGGGATGAAAGAGAGGCAGTCACCAGAGTACGAGAAGGTGAGAGAGGATATGTAGAGAGATATGTAAAGGTAGAGAGAGAGAAAGACACACAGAGAGAGGATATGTAGAGAGATATGTAAAGGTAGAGAGAGAGAAAGACACACAGAGAGAGGATATGTAGAGAGATATGTAAAGGTAGAGAGAAAGAAAGACACACAGAGAGAGGATATGTAGAGATATGTAAAGGTAGAGAGAGAGAAAGACACACAGAGAGAGGATATGTAGAGAGATATGTAAAGGTAGAGAGACAGAAAGGCAGAGAGAGTGATGAGTTAAAAAGTTACCAAAGGAAGAAGCTAGAGGACAGAGAGGGTGGAAGAGGAGAGAAGAGAAGAAAGGACAGAGAGCGAGGGAGAGAGGGTTGTCGAGATTCTCAATAATAAAGAGAACGGAAGAGAGGGAGCAAGGACAGCGCAGGCAATATAAATAAAGCAAAGGAATGTGAGACACGGTGAAATGAAGAAAGAACGAAAGAAAGAAAGAGAGAGAAAATGACAGTACTGGCCTTTGACCATGAGATACTTAATAGGACAGACAAGCAATCACTTCAGGTATTCAAGTTCAGTTTTTTGTATAACTTCATGTCCTGTAAATATGACATCATCACCATAGAAGCCACAGGGGAAGGATGCTTCCTGTCTGGCAGTGTCAGTCGCTGTTCTGATTGGCTATTGCTGTTTGTTTGTGATGTCATTGACGGAATGTGTGACATGACCCGTTTGAGAGATAAAAAGACCTCTTGAGATTCTGAATAACATTTGTGAGACTTTTCTTTGGGTGCAGCAGCTGTTGTGTTTCAAACTGATTTTACTTGATCAATAATTGATCTCTTTAAGTAATTTGTTCTCTCTCTTGGAATGCTCACTCACTTCTTTGGAAGGTGAAAGTAGTGCACTACTTTTGGCACTCCACTACATAGGGAACAGGGCGCCATTTCAGACGGAGCCCATGACTGCTTGTTAGTCCTATAGCCAAAAACTTGATGATGAGTAAACAAACAAATTAAGTGTTTTCAACTCAGCCCCCCAATTCCGACTACCATACCCACCCCAATATCTCTAGTCTAATACTCCCCCCATCAACTAAGCAGAATCAACTTAGTTCAACTCAGAAGAATCAACCAGTAACTGAACTGCATAGAACTCAAGAAGAGATCTAGAAGTGGAACTGAAAGAGACATAGAATGGCACACGTGATGACTGGACTGGACTGGACAGTCCAAACCAGTAAGACCGACTAGTGATTGACCAGCCATATTATTCCAATAGGACTGTTCTGGACTACTGAGCTCAGAGATCCTGGCACAAAATGAATGGATGGAAAAGCCTGGCAGTTTTCCAGCAGGGAGAGAAAAGGAGAGTTACATTGTGGCTTTACTGAGATTGATTGACAGATGGACAGAACAACAGAGGGACCAAATTGTCACTCACAGACTTTGCTGACTCACAGAGAGACATAATTCCTTGACTTGCTGACAGAGACAGACTTACTGACCTATTCATGCCTTGGCGACCAGTGATCGACGGAAGACAGTTTAAAAGAGAGACTGGAATCTGATTGGCGGACAGCTGAAGCAACGTCAGAGAAAGGAGGAGGACCTCTGAGGAGGTGACCAAAAACAGACTTACTCTCCTCTTCCTTTCTTCCTACTCGTTTTGTCTGAGCTTCTACAAGGCTTTGTAGGAGGGTGGGTAGGCGTGCTGACGAATCATCCCTCCCTCCCTCCTTCCTCCCCTCTCTCTCTGTCTCTCTCTCTTCCTTTCTTTATCCTACCGGTCACCTGTTTCTGTAAAGCACTCACCCCTGCGTGCTCCATCTCTCTGAAGAGAGAGAGAGAAATTAAAGGAGGGAGCGGAAGGAAGAAGGGGAGAGAGAGAAAGAGGGGAGGAAGGAGGGAGGGAGGAGAGAGTTCCTTTTACATAGATGTTTTCAGTAGAGGTGAAGAGGGCAAGGACAGGCTGAGATAGGGTATGAGTAGGAGGAGAACAGAGAGGCACACACACACACACGCACGCACACACGCACACACACACGCACACACACACACACCTTATGTTATGAGTTTCTAGACTAAGTGGTGAGAAACAGACAGACAGAGAGAAAGAGAGAGAGATACAGACAGACAGACAGACAGACAGACAGACAGACAGACAGACAGACAGACACAGACAGAGTCTTGCAGCTCCATGTAATGTCATCCCAATCTATTTCTGTTACAGTAGTTACATAGATTGTGCTTTCTGAAATCACCTCGCTTTTAAAGAAAAGCATTACCTATGTTATTCAGTTGGAGATTTTGGGATGAATCCCAAATGGCACCCTGTCCCCTATGCATGGGCCTCATTCAAATGTAGACCACTAAATAGGGAGTAAGGTGCCCTTTGGGAAACAGCCTTTCAATACATGTGAGTCAACCATAGAAACAGGATTCTATGGACTCAACAATACGCTGTTCACTAATATAGAGTCCAGGGATTGGTTTGTGTTCTGTTCTGCTGTGGTAACACTGTGTCCGTCCATATATGTCAGCCATTAGGGTGAGGTCAAACTGGGCCTCGGTGCTCTTCTGTGGCCATGACAGTCAGGTCACTTTCAGACGACCAAAGCCCCAGTCATACCATTTTACCCAATGATTGGACTGTAAATTAAACCTGCCTGTTTGACCTAGTGAGAGAGTGTGAGAGAGAGTGTATGTATGTGTGAAAAAACAATATTTTGGTATCTACTTGACTGTGTGAGGAGATTGAGTTGTCTTCTGCTGTCATCTTTCTCACTGTGGAAGGAAAGAGGCAACATTATATAAATAAATAAATACTGAACTTTGTTTTGAAAAAATGATTTGCGTGGGAGTATCATTTGAAGGATTTGGATATCAGCCTTGGAAAGTCCAGAGGGACACACACACACACACACACACAGACACACATACATACACACACACACACACGCACGCACGCACACACATACACACACACACACACACACACACACACACACACACACACACACACACCAATACTTTCTTCGACTTCCAGGCAAATGTCCACTTGTAGATGATAACAGTTACCATGTAACACCATCAGTATTACAACAGGCTCTTAATGTACAGTACATCAATATTACAATAGTACATAGTACATCAATATTACAATAGTCTCTTAATGTACAGTACATCAATATTACAATAGTCTCTTAATGTACAGTACATCAATATTACAATAGTCTCTTAATGTACAGTACATCAATATTACAATAGTACATAGTACATCAATATTACAATAGTACATAGTACATCAGTATTACAACAGGCTCTTAATGTACAGTACACCAATATTACAATAGTCTCTTAATGTACAGTACATCAATATTACAATAGTACATAGTACATCAATATTACAATAGTCTCTTAATGTACAGTACACCAATATTACAATAGTCTCTTAATGTACAGTACATCAATATTACAATAGTACATAGTACATCAATATTACAACAGGCTCTTAATGTACAGTACATCAATATTACAACAGGCTCTTAATGTACAGTACATCAATATTACAACAGGCTCTTAATGTACAGTACACCAATATTACAATAGTACATAGTACATCAATATTACAATAGTCTCTTAATGTACAGTACACCAATATTACAATAGTACATAGTACATCAATATTACAACAGGCTCTTAATGTACAGTACATCAATATTACAACAGGCTCTTAATGTACAGTACATCAATATTACAACAGGCTCTTAATGTACAGTACATCAATATTACAATAGTACATAGTACACCAATATTACAATAGTATCTTAAAGTGGAACTGACAGTGTTTTAACTACTTTGCAGATGTGAAACAAACAGACAATAATATCAGTAAAATATATTAAATTCCCAGTTTAATCAACAAAACCGACTTTCTAAGAGTTTTTAAACGTTCCATGACGTACACTAAGGCACTGTTGGCAGAATAGATGGATGCAGTTCAATGCATGATTCATTAATATAATTCACGTATACACTTCTCGGTAGTCCCAAAAATATTGTTATCAGGTTGTAAATCATAGCAGGTCTGCTTGGCACACTGTTTACTGCGTCCACTTGGGAGGCACTGTTTCTAGATAACATGTAAACATCCTAACCAGCTCTGCTAGGGCAGAGTGAGGTGTTCTCTCATTTGCTTCTGGAAGTAGCTAGCAATCTAGCCAACTTTAGCCAGTTAGCTTGGGTACTTTGTTGGGACAGCATGCATCGGCAGGCAAGTTGCAGGAGGACCAGCAGGTTACTTACTTACTATTCCCCATCGTTTATCAGTGGCATTTTTTTTTTTTATTTTATTTTTTATTTTACTTTTTACTTTTTTTTAAATGACATTTAATTCGTTTTTTTGTTAAAAAAATGTAGAATTTTACCCCCTTTTTTCTCCCCAATTTCGTGGTATCCAATTGTTAGTAATTACTATCTTGTCTCATCGCTACAACTCCCGTACGGGCTCGGTAGAGACGAAGGTCGAAAGTCATGTGTCCTCTGAAACACAACCCAACCAAGCCGCACTGCTTCTTAACACACCGCGCATTCAACCCCGGAAGCCAGCCGCACCAATGTGTCGGAGGAAACACCGTGCACCTGGTGATCTTGGTTAGTGTGCACTGTGCCCGGCCCGCCACAGGAGTCGCTGGTGCGCGATGAGACAAGGATATCCCTACCGGCCAAACCCTCCCTAACCCGGACAACGCTAGGCCAATTGTGCGTCGCCCCACCGACCTCCCGGTCGCGGCCGGCAGCGACAGAGCCTGGGCGCAGACCCAGAGTCTCTGGTGGCACAGCTAGTGCTGACATTTTGACTGTTAAATAGCTGAAAAAGTTTGAGAGCATTTATCTAATGTTCCCTCGTTAGATTTTAGCTCATCTCATTCAGGCTAGCATTAGTTGTTGGACTTGTTGTTTCTGATGTTCATAACTGAGGTGGAGAGCATACCTGTTCATGGTTGTTTGATCAGTAGGACTGTAAAGTTCCCACATGTAAGAGGACTCCTGTGCTATTTACATTACTGCAGAAATCCTTTCAGGTGTATTTTGTGTCTTTTGGTGAAAGTTTTCTAATGATCTGAAGTCACGCTGTTGCTACTGCCTGTAAACACACAGTCCAGTTCATAGTGAATGAGGACAGGCCCTACTGCCTGTAAACACACAGTCCAGTTCATAGTGAATGAGGACAGGCCCTACTGCCTGTAAACACACAGTCCAGTTCATAGTGAATGATGACAGGCCCTACTGCCTGTAAACACACAGTCCAGTTCATAGTGAATGAGGACAGGCCCTACTGCCTGGAAACACACAGTCCAGATCAAAGTGAATGATGACAGGCCCTATGGCATGGAAACACAGTCCAGATCAAAGTGAATGAGGACAGGCCCAACTGCCTGAACACACACCACTCTCTCTCTCTCTCTCTCGCTCTCTCTCTCTATCTCTCCTGTTTATTTTTCCTCACGTCTCTCTCTCACAAGCCCTTCCTCCCCTCTTTCTCTTTCTCTCCCTCTCTCATTTATCTCTCCCCACCTTTCGCTCTCACAGTCCCTTCCTCCTCACTTTCTCTCTCTCTCTCTTTCTTTCTCTCTCTCTCTCTCTCTCTCTCTCTCCCCAACTCTCTCCTTTCTCCATCTCTCTCTCCTTCCTCCATCTCTCTCTCCTCCCTCCATCTCTCTCTCCTTCCTCCATCTCTCTCTCCTTCCTCCATCTCTCTCTCCTCCCTCGATCTCTCTCTCCTTCCTCCATCTCTCTCTCCTCTCTCTCTCTCTCTCTCCCCCTCTCTCTCTCTCTCTCTCTCTCTCTCTCTCCCTCTCTCTCTCTCGCTCTCTCTCTCTCTAACACCTTTATCTCTCCCCAACTCTCTCTCCTTCCTCCATCTCTTTCAAAGCAGATGGCAGTAAGAGCAGCAGTGTGGAGACAGAGAATGGCACCACCATGCAGGAAACACCTGCTCTGTTTGAATAATATTATATTTAAACATACAGTAATAATCAGAAATGTACAGTAGTGATAAAAAAAAAAAGTGGTGTGTAAACGCTGATCACCCTTGGTGGTGAATAAATTAACACTTCCTATATATTCAATGCATTTTTTTTTTACAATATGTGTTTATATGTGTTAAACCTCCACTACGCCACTGATAATAATATGACTATACATAAATATTACATCATATCGGGCCTGTGTTTTCTTCATATGAGCCTTAATGTATGTGGAACAGACTATATATAGCCTTTTTGGCTGTTTCCCCAAGGGGTGCACATTTAAACAGAGCCGGTAATGAGTTGATTATTACGTTTGGGAAACGCTGCTTCATGGCCATGGCATACACTCCACTCCGTATTTATTCGGACGGTGAAGCTAAAGCTTTTATAAACTCCAGCATTTCGGATTTAAGATCACGTTTCACATGAGGCAACAGTACAGAGTGTCACCTTCTTTTAAGGGGATTTTCATACAAGTCAGTTTTACCGTCTAGAAATGAACTCACTTCATGTATCTAGTACCTCCATTTGAAGGTGTCATAAATATAGGGACAAATTCACTTATAGCGTATTAAAGTACTCAAAAGTTTAGTATTTGGTCTCATATTCAAATCAAATCAAATCAAATTATATTTGTCACATCCACGTGGTTAGCAGAGGTTAACGCGAGTGTAGCGAAATGCTTGTGCTTCTAGTTCCGACCATGCAGTAATATCTAACAAGTAATCCAACCTAACAATTTCACAAAAATTACCTTATACACGTAAGTGTAAAGGAATAAATAAGAATATGTACATAAAAATATATGAATGAGTGATGGCCGAACGGCATAGGCAAGATGCAGTAGATGGTATAGAGTACAGTATATACATATGAGATGAGTAATGTAGGGTATGTAAACAATATATAAAGTGGCATTGTTTAAAGTGACTAGTGATACATTTATTACATAAATGTTTCCATGATTAAAGTAGCTAGAGTTGAGTCAGTATGTTGGCAGCAGCCACTCAATGTTAGTGATGGCTGTTAAACAGTCTGATGGCCTTGAGATAGAGGCTGTTTTTCAGTCTCTCGGTCTCCCTTTGATGCACCTGTACTGACCTTCTGGATGATAGCGGGGTGAACAGGCAGTGGCTCAGGTGGTTGTTGTCCTTGATGATCTTTTTGGCTTTCCTGTGACATCGGGTGTTGTAGGTGTCCTGGAGGGCAGGTAATTTGCCCCCAGTGATAAGTTATGCAGACCTCACGACCCTCTGGAGACCCTCTGGAGAGCCTTTCGGTTATGGGCAGAGCAGTTGCGTGATACAGCCCGACAGGATGCGTCTGTAAAAGTTTGTGAGTGTTTCTAGTGACAAGCCAAATTTCTTCAGCCTCCTGAGGTTGAAGAAGTGCTGCTGCGCCTTCTTTTCACCATGCTGTCTGTCTGGGTGGACCATTTCAGTTTGTCTGTGATGTGTACGCCGAGGAACTTAAAACTTTCCACCTTCTCCACTACTGTCCCGTAGATGTGGATAGGGGGGGTGCTCCCTCTGCTGTTTCCTGAAGTCCACGATCATTTCCTTTGTTTTGTTGACATTGAGTGTGAGGTTGTTATCCTGACACCACACTCTGAGGGCCCTCACCTCCTCCCTGTAGGCCATCTCGTCATTGTTGGTAATCAAGCCTACCACTGTAGTGTCGTCTGCAAACTTGATGATAGAGTTGGAGGTGTGCATGGCCACGCAGTCGTGGGTGAACAAGGAGTACAGGAGAGGGCTGAGAACGCACCCTTGTGTGTCCCCAGTGTTGAGGATCAGCGGGGTGGAGATGTTGTTTCCTACCCTCACCACCTGGGGGCGGCCCGTCAGGAAGTCCAGGACCCAGTTACACAGGGCGGGTTTGGAGGGTACTATGGTGTTAAATGCTGAGCTGTAGTTGATGAACAACATTCTTACATAGGTATTCCTCTTGTCCAGATGGGTTAGGGCAGTGTGCAGTGTGATTGTGATTGCGTTGTCTGTGGACCTTTTGGGCAGTAAGCAAATTGTAGTGGGTCTAGGGTTTCAGGTAGGGTGGAGGTGATATGGTCCTTGACTAGTCTCTCAAAGCACTTCATGATGACTGAAGTGAGTGCTACGGGGTTGTAGTCATTTAGCTCAGTTACCTTAGCTTTCTTGGGAACAGAAACAATGGTGGCCCTCTTGAAGCATGTGGGAACAGCAGACTGGGATAGGGATTGATTGAATATGTCCGTAAACACACCAGCCAGCTGGTCTGCACATGCTCTGAGGACGCGGCTGGGGATGCCGTCTGGTCCTGCAGCCTTGCGAGGGCAAACACGTTTAAATGTTTTACTCACATTGGCTGCAGTGAAGGAGAGCCCGCAGGTTTTGGTAGCGGGCCATGTCAGTGGCACTGTATTGTCCTCAAAGCGAGCAAAGAAGTTGTTTGTCTGTCTGGGAGCAAGACATCGTGGTCCTCGACGGGGCTGGTTTTTCTTTTGTAGTCCGTGATTGACTGTAGACCCTGCCATGTACACGTGTCTGAGCCGTTGAATTGCGACTCTACTTTGTCTCTATACTGACGCTTAGCTTATTTGATTGCCTTGCGGAGGGAATAGCTACACTGTTTGTATTCGGTCATGTTTCCGGTCACCTTGCCCTGATTAAAAGCAGTGGTTCGCGCTTTCAGTTTTGCGCGAATGAGAGTCAAATTAAGTTCTTTCAGGGCCGTCAATGTGTCTGCTTGGGGGGAATATACACGACTGTGATTATCATCGAAGAGAATTCTCTTGGTAGATAATGCGGTCGGCATTTGATTGTAAGGAATTCTAGGTCAGGTGAAAAAATGGACTTGAGTTCCTGTATGTTGTTATGATTACACCACATCTCGTTAATCATAAGGCATACACCCCCGCCCTTCTTCTTACCAGAGAGATGCTTGTTTCTGTCAGTGCGATGCGTGAAGAAACCAGGTGGCTGTACCTAGTGAGCCATGTTTCCGTGAAACAAAGAACCTTACAGTCTCTGATGTCTCTCTGGAAGGCAACTCTTGCTCGGATTTCGTCTGCCTTGTTGTCAAGAGACTGGACATTGGCTAGTAGTATACTCGGGAGCGGTGCGCGATGTGCCCGTCTACGGAGCCTGACCAGAAGACCGCTCCTGTAACCACCGTTGGTGGAAGAAGGTGAGGACCAAGATGCAGCGTTGTAAATGTTCATCATTATTTTAATAAACTGAACACTAAATACAACAAGGAATAAAAGAAACCACCGAAACAGCTCCGTCAGGTGAAAAACACACTAAACAGAAAATAACTACCCACAAAACCCATGTGGGTAAGAGCTACCTAAGTATGGTTCTCAATCAGAGACAACGATAGACAGCTGTCCCTGATTGAGAACCATACCCGGCCAAAAACAAAGAAATACGAAAACATAGAAAAAGGAACATAGAATGCCCACCCTAGTCACGCCCTGGCCTAACCAAAATAGAGAATAAAAGCCTCTCTATGGCCAGGGCGTGACAGTACCCCCCTCAAAGGTGCGGACACCGGCCACAAAACCTGACTCTAAAGGGGAGGGTCCGGGTGGGCCTTCCTTACGGAGGCGGCTTGGGTGCGGGACACTCGCAGCGGGCCCCGGACTGAAGACCCTCGTAGAGGGCGCCACTGGAGTGAAGGGCGGCTCTGGCAGCGCCGGAGTGAAGGGCGGCTCTGGCAGCGCCAGAGTGAAGGGCGGCTCTGGCAGCGCCGGAGTGAAGGGCGGCTCTGGCAGCTCCGGAGTGAAGGGAGGCTCTGGCAGCTCCGGAGTGAAGGGAGGCTCTGGCAGCGCCGGAGCGAAGGGAGGCTCTGGCAGCGCCGGAGTGAAGGGCGGCTCTGGCAGTTCCGGAGTGAAGGGAGGCTCTGGCAGCTCCGGAGTGAAGGGAGGCTCTGGCAGCGCCGGAGTGAAGGGAGGCTCTGGCAGCGCCAGAGTGAAGGGCGGCTCTGGCAGCTCCGGAGTGAAGGGAGGCTCTGGCAGCTCCGTAGTGAAGGGCGGTTCTGGCAGCGCCGGAGTGAAGGGCGGCTCTGGCAGCTCCGGAGTGAAGGGCGGCTCTGGCAGCGCCGGAGTGAAGGGCGGCTCTGGCAGCGCCGGAGTGAAGGGCGGCTCTGGCAGCGCCGGAGTGAAGGGCGGCTCTGGCAGCGCCGGAGTGAAGGGCGGCTCTGGCAGCTCCGGAGTGAAGGGCGGCTCTGGCAGCTCCGGAGTGAAGGGTGGCTCTGGCAGTGCCGGAGGGAAGGGTGGCTCTGGCAGCTCCGGAGTGAAGGGTGGCTCTGGCAGTGCCGGAGGGAAGGGAGGCTCTGGCAGCTCCGAAGTGAAGGGTGGCTCTGGCAGTGCCGGAGGGAAGGGTGGCTCTGGCAGTGCCGGAGGGAAGGGAGGCTCTGGCAGTGCCGGAGGGAAGGGTGGCTCTGGCAGTGCCGGAGGGAAGGGAGGCTCTGGCAGTGCCGGAGGGAAGGGTGGCTCTGGCAGTGCCGGAGGGAAGGGTGGCTCTGGCAGTGCCGGAGTGAAGGGAGGCTCTGGCAGCGCCGGAGGGAAGGGAGGCTCTGGCAGCGCCGGACATGCATAGGGGAGTGTAAATTGGGAAACTTGATTGATTGGTTGAATGAATGAATAGACAATTAATAGACAATTACAGCCACAGCATAACAAAACCAACAACAGTACACAACAAAACAGCCCACAGGGCTCTGGTCAACAGTAGTGCACTACAGGGTTCCGTTTGGGACAGAGCCTGGGTGTCTCTGTGGAACAGTGGAGGCTGGTGGGAGGACAGGCTCATTGTAATAGCTGGAATGGAACAAAGTAAAACGTGTGG
>NC_092165.1:6235903-6273403 GCF_045791955.1 Oncorhynchus clarkii lewisi | reverse complement strand
CATTATGTATGGTTATCATGTACCATACATGTCAATTATCAATACTGACTAGTCATTATGTATGGTTATCATGTATCATACATGTCAATTATCAATACTGACTAGTCATGATGTATGGTTATTATGTATCATACATGTCATTTAGATGTTTCTACTTTATAAACTCACATTTTATTTCTTTAGTTCTCTAAATCTATATATAGTAGATAAAGAAGCGTAAAATCTATTGGTTTACCAAACGGTTAAGTGATTAACCATTAAGTGCAGTTGGATTAAGTGATGGTCAAATGTCTTTAAACAGATGAGAAGATAATCATATGAAAATGATTGTTGAGCATTGCATTGTGAAAGGCAGTTACTTTATGTGAAAGGTATTTCTAGATGAAACACTGATTGGGTTTGGTGAAAAAGTTACCGTGTGCTTAAAGTTTTGAGTTTTGTACTGAGAGTTAAGAAATGTTACCACATACTTGTGGTAAGTTCTGACGAAGGCCTTGAAGCCGATACGTAAAGCTTAATAAAGAACAGGGATGCTAGCAGGAACAGGGATGCTAGCAAGAACAGTGATGCTAGCAAGAACAGTGATGCTAGCAAGAACAGTGATGCTAGCAAGAACAGTGATGCTAGCAAGAGCAGTGATGCTAGCAAGAGCAGTGATGCTAGCAAGAGCAGTGATGCTAGCAAGAACAGTGATGCTAGCAAGAACAGTGATGCTAGCAAGAGCAGTGATGCTAGCAAGAGCAGTGATGCTAGCAAGAGCAGTGATGCTAGCAAGAGCAGTGATGCTAGCAAGAACAGTGATGCTAGCAAGAACAGTGATGCTAGCAAGAAAAGTGATGCTAGCAAGAACAGTGATGCTAGCAAGAACAGTGATGCTAGCAAGAACAGGGATGCTAGCAAGAACAGGGATGCTAGCAAGAACAGTGATGCTAGCAAGAACAGTGATGCTAGCAAGAACAGTGATGCTAGCAAGAACAGTGATGCTAGCAAGAGCAGGGATGCTAGCAAGAACAGTGATGCTAGCAAGAACAGGGATGCTAGCAAGAACAGGGATGCTAGCAAGAACAGGGATGCTAGCAAGAACAGGGATGCTAGCAAGAGCAGTGATGCTAGCAAGAGCAGTGATGCTAGCAAGAACAGGGATGCTAGCAAGAACATGGATGCTAGCAAGAACAAGGATGCTAGCAAGAACAGTGATGCTAGCAAGAACAGGGATGCTAGCAAGAACAGGGATACTAGCAAGAACATGGATGCTAGCAAGAGCAGTGAAGCTAGCAAGAGCAGTGAAGCTAGCAAGAACAGTGATGCTAGCAAGAGCAGTGATGCAAGCAAGAACAGTGATGCTAGCAAGAGAAGTGATGCTAGCAAGAGCCGTGTTGCTAGCAAGAGCAGTGATGCTAGCAAGAGCAGTGATGCTAGTAAGAGCAGTGATGCTAGCAAGAGCAGTGAAGCTAGCAAGAGCAGTGAAACTAGCAAGAACAGTGATGCTAGCAAGAGCAGTGATGCTAGCAAGAACAGTGATGCTAGCAAGAGCAGTGATGCTAGCAAGAGCAGTGATGCTAGCAAGAGCAGTGATGCTAGCAAGAGCAGTGATGCTAGTCAGAGCAGTGATGCTAGCAAGAGCAGTGATGCTAGCATATACATACTAATACAGCATCATCTCAAACCTAGTTTACATGCGATCACATGTATCTCTATTGTGTGTGAGAATGATTTGGAACAGATTTACTAAATTAAAATGACTTGTAGCTGATTTGCTGGTGTTTTTACAGTCTTTAATGCCCCCCCCACCCCTAAGAAATTGGGATTCAGATAACTTGGGGGTCAAATAAAATCACCCTCGGCCCAAATTCGCTTGGAGAACCCTGATATAGGCCTTCTCCACTCTATAGAGGCTGTGTCCTAAATGCACAACCCCATGGGACCTGATCAAAAGTAATGCACTACATAGGAAATAGGGTTCTATTTGGGACAGCGATAGAGTCATCTCTATAACGAGGTAGGGACCAAACAGGGTGTAGGTAGGGCTTCTGTCATATATCCGGGGGGACGAGTCTGTCTCAGAGCTGTGACGATCTACTGGTAACACCAAACACAGACTGACTGGAGGGAGGGAGAGGGAGAGGGATGGAGAGAGAGAGAGAGAGAGAGAGAGAGAGAGAGAGAGAGAGAGAGAGAGAGAGAGAGAGGGGGAGAGGGATGGAGAGAGAGGGAGAGGGAGAGGGATGGAGAGAGAGGGAGAGGGAGAGGGATGGAGAGAGAGAGAGAGGGATGGAGAGAGAGAGAGAGAGAGAGAGAGAGAGAGAGAGAGAGAGAGAGAGAGAGAGAGAGAGAGAGGAGTGAGGTGAGTAAAGGGTTGATGGAGTGAGGATGGCAGGCAGATAAGGCAGAGGAGAGGAGAGGAAAGGAGAGAGGAGTAGAGGAAGGTTGAAAGAGGAAAGGAGAGAGGAGTAGGGGAAGGTTGAAAGAGGAAAGGAGAGAGGAGTAGGGGAAGGTTGAAAGAGGAAAGGAGAGAGGAGTAGGGGAAGGTTGAAAGAGGAAAGGAGAGAGGAGTAGGGGAAGGTTGAAAGAGGAAAGGAGAGAGGAGTAGAGGAAGGTTGAAAGAGGAAAGGAGAGAGGAGTAGAGGAAGGTTGGAAGAGGAAAGGAGAGTGGAGTAGGGGAAGTTTGAAAGAGGAAAGGAAAGGGAAATGATAGTGCTCTGATGCGTCAATCTGACACTCCTGAGCGCAGTCACGTCATTGGCTGATCAAACGATGCGTTTACCCAAACACGTTATTCTAAGTTGACGTTTTTTGACAGCAGTGAAGTCTGACAGCTTTTCCATGTGTGGGTAAGAATGAACAGATATGAATGACAAGCCAACATTTCTCTACTCTTCTGTCTGTCTGTCCTCCTCCTCCTTCTATCTCTGTCTGTCTCCCCTCCTCCTTCTGTCTGTCTGTCTGTCTGTCTGTCTGTCTGTCTGTCTGTCTGTCTGTCTGTCTGTCTGTCTGTCTGTCTTCCTCCTCCCTCTCCTTCTGTCTGTCTGTCTGTCTCCCCTCCTCCTTCTGTCTGTCTGTCTGTCTCCCCCCCTCCTTCTGTCTGTCTGTCCCCCCCCCTTCTGTTTGTCTGTCTGTCTCCCTTCCTCCTTCTGTCCGTCTGTTTGTCTCCCCTCCTCCTTCTGTCTGTCTATCTTCGATGGATATGTCCCAAATGGCACCCTATATAGTGCATTACGGGCTCTGGTCAAAAGAAGTGCACTATATAGGGAATAGGGTGCCACATGTTTTCTTATAACCCCACCTGCTTCCATCTATCTACCGGGTCTCTCTTTTTCTCTCCTTCACTTCCCCCTGTTTCATTCTGTCTTTCTCTCCCTCAATCACTCTATTCTCAGACACAGGCTGTCAAGTTTCTAGTCCTACCATCTACATTTCCCTCTCTCTCTATTTCTATACTCCTCTATCTTACTTCATCGGCCCTGCTCTCTGTGTTCCCCCTCTTTCCTCTCGGTCATCTCTCTATTCTCAGACACAAGCTGTCAAATTTCTAGTCATAACATCTCTCTTTCCCTCTCTTTCTCTGTATCCCCCTCTCGCTCTCTCTCCACCCTCCCCCCTTCTCTCTCTATCTCTCTTCTCAGACACAAGATGTCCTGTTCTAATCATAACATCTTCCGTTCCCCCTCCTCTCTCTCTGCCCTTTCTCACCCATCCCCCCCCCCCCTCTCTCTATCCCTCTCCCCTCTCTCTCTCTCCATCTTCAGGTTCAATCTGTCCTGTCTGTCGTCTCTGTGACTCAACAACGTCACTATGGACAATTACCAGATGCTCTCTTCCATTTTCTCCTCCACCTCCTCATTGCCTCTCTCTCTCTCTCTCCATCTGTCTCATCCCTCTCTCCCTCCATCCTTTCTTCCAGGCCTGCGGGCCTGTGTGTGTCCCAAACTATATAGAGAATAGGGAGCCATTTGGGATGCAGACCTAGTTTACATATATATTTATTTGTACTCCTCTCTCTCCCCAGTCAGCATGTCATCCTGTCTTCAGGAGAGAAGACGCCAGTGAACATTATCTCACAGTGTAAATGGATTCTAACTGATCTACCAGTGTGTGTGTGTATGATCCACCACTCAGTCATGTGTGTTTTGGCTCCTTCTGGTCTGGTCATGTCCCATGATGCTCTCTGACAGATCCATCTCAAGATATCTGCCCGGTGATGAGTCATCCTAGATTATAGGGCTGCGTCTCAAACCACCCCATATTCTCTTAATATGGTGCACTACTCTTGAGGAGGGCCCATAGGTCTTGGTCCAAAGTAGTGCACTATAAAGGGAACAGGGTGACTCTCTCTCTCTCTCTCTCTCTCTCTCTCTCTCTCTCTCTCTCTCTCTCTCTCTCTCTCTCTCTCTCCCTCTCTCCCTCTCTCTCTCTCCCTCTCTCCCTCTCTCTCCCTCTCTCTCTCTCCCTCTCTCCCTCTCTCTCCCTCTCTCTCTCCCTCTCCCTCTTCCTCTCCCTCTCCCTCTCCCTCTTCCCCCCCCCCCCCCCCCCCCCCCCCCGGTGGTGTTATAGTCTTACTACATCTCCCAGTGATGTGTTTTAACAGCTCAAGACAAGAGAGAGCAGGAGGAACATATGCTGAAGTAGTGATGGGAATACAGTACAAATAGTAGATTGTTGACTCATTTTCAGGTTCTTACCATGTGTTTTAAATATAACCTATTCAAATGTTCTGTTTGACTGGTGACTCAGGCACCATGCACCTTCCTGCAATATGAATTAGTGGACTTTGAAAGTAACACATGTTGAAGGAGACAGCTGGCAGCAGAGTTTTGGAGAATAAACTAGCCGTTCTGCCAAAGCATTATTTAATCAGAATTGGGGCCAGCAACTTTTTATGGATACCCGAGCCAATCGGGATTTATTTGTTTTATTTTACCTTTATGTAACTAGGCAAGTCAGTTAAGAACAAATTCTTATTTTCAATGACGGCCTAGGAACAGTGGGTTAACTGCCTTGTTCAGGGGAACAGTGGGTTAACTGCCCTGTTCAGGGGAACAGTGGGTTAACTGCCTTGTTCAGGGGAACAGTGGGTTAACTGCCCTGTTCAGGGGAACAGTGGGTTAACTGCCTTGTTCAGGGGAACAGTGGGTTAACTGCCTTGTTCAGGGGAACAGTGGGTTAACTGCCCTGTTCAGGGGAACAGTGGGTTAACTGCCTTGTTCAGGGGAACAGTGGGTTAACTGCCTTGTTCAGGGGAACAGTGGGTTAACTGCCTTGTTCAGGGGAACAGTGGGTTAACTGCCCTGTTCAGGGGAACAGTGGGTTAACTGCCTTGTTCAGGGGAACAGTGGGTTAACTGCCCTGTTCAGGGGAACAGTGGGTTAACTGCCCTGTTCAGGGGAACAGTGGGTTAACTGCCTTGTTCAGGGGAACAGTGGGTTAACTGCCTTGTTCAGGGGAACAGTGGGTTAACTGCCTTGTTCAGGGGAACAGTGGGTTAACTGCCTTGTTCAGGGGAACAGTGGGTTAAGTGCCTTGTTCAGGGGAACAGTGGGTTAAGTGCCTTGTTCAGGGGAACAGTGGGTTAACTGCCCTGTTCAGGGGAACAGTGGGTTAACTGCCCTGTTCAGGGGAACAGTGGGTTAACTGCCCTGTTCAGGGGAACAGTGGGTTAACTGCCCTGTTCAGGGGAACAGTGGGTTAACTGCCTTGTTCAGGGGATGACAACCTATCCCCATAGGGCTTTGGTCAATAGTATGCACCACAGGGAATAGTGTGCCAATTGGGGCGGAGCTGCATGATGTGACGCCAAAGCTTTGGTAATTGTTCAAGTGTTGCCATTTGCCAAACACCAGGGGAACATTGGTGTGTCATGGGTGCAGCAACGACAACATATCGCGACTGTTATTGTGATCAACTAAAATATTTCATCAACGACCTACTTCATCAAACTTCTACCACTACACACTGGGCACACACAGGGCACACACTGGGCACACACTGGGCACACACTGGGCACACACTGGGTACACACTGGGTACACACTGGGTACACACTGGGCACACACTGGGCACACACTGGGTACACACTGGGTACACACTGGGTACACACTGGGCACACACTGGGCACACACTGGGTACACACTGGGTACACACTGGGCACACACTGGGCACACACGTTGTTTCCACGTAATGTCAATGAAATGACATTGAACCAATGTGGAATAGATGTTGATTTGGGTAAGGACAAGTATCCTAGTAGGAAAAGCAAGGTTAGAAATATTTGACCATTTGGTCCCTTGCCAAAGCCAACAGTACCATACTTTCATCATTCGTTACGAGGAACATGGGGTATCTTATCAGACCTCAGGATAACACCCAGGTACAGACAGTTCCAAGTAAAACAAGTTTATTACAAAAACAGGGGGCAGGCAAACGACAGGTCAAGCAGAGGTCAGTAATCCAGGGCAGTGTTACAAGGTACAGAACTGCAGACAGAACGGTCAGGGCAGGTAGAGGTCAGTAATACTGGGCAGTGTCACAAGGTACAGAACTGCAGACAGAACAGTCAGGGCAGGTAGAGAGAGGTCAGTACTCCTGGGTAGTGTCACAAGGTACAGAACTGCAGACAGAACGGTCAGGGCAGGTAGAGAGAGGTCAGTACTCCTGGGTAGTGTCACAAGGTACAGAACTGCAGACAGAACAGTCAGGGCAGGTAGAGGTCAGTACTCCTGGGCAGTGTCACAAGGTACAGAACTGCAGGCAGGGTCAGGGCAGGTAGAGGTCAGTAATCCAGGGTAGTGTCACAAGGTACAGAACTGCAGGCAGGGTCAGGGCAGGTAGAGGTCAGTACTCCAGGCCAGTGTCACAAGGTACAGAACTGCAGGCAGGCTCAGGGCAGGTAGAGGTCAGTACTCTAGGGCAGTGTCACAAGGTACAGAACTGCAGGCAGGGTCAGGGCAGGTAGAGGTCAGTAATCCAGGGTAGTGTCACAAGTTACAGAACTGCAGGCAGGCTCAGGGTCAGGGCAGGTAGAGGTCAGTAATCCAGGGCAGTGTTACAAGGTACAGAACTGCAGACAGAACGGTCAGGGCAGGTAGAGGTCAGTAATACTGGGCAGTGTCACAAGGTACAGAACTGCAGACAGAACAGTCAGGGCAGGTAGAGAGAGGTCAGTACTCCTGGGTAGTGTCACAAGGTACAGAACTGCAGACAGAACAGTCAGGGCAGGTAGAGGTCAGTACTCCTGGGCAGTGTCACAAGGTACAGAACTGCAGGCAGGGTCAGGGCAGGTAGAGGTCAGTAATCCAGGGTAGTGTCACAAGGTACAGAACTGCAGGCAGGGTCAGGGCAGGTAGAGGTCAGTACTCCAGGCCAGTGTCACAAGGTACAGAACTGCAGGCAGGCTCAGGGCAGGTAGAGGTCAGTACTCTAGGGCAGTGTCACAAGGTACAGAACTGCAGGCAGGGTCAGGGCAGGTAGAGGTCAGTAATCCAGGGTAGTGTCACAAGTTACAGAACTGCAGGCAGGCTCAGGGTAAGGGTAGGTAGAGGTCAGTAATCCAGGGCAGTGTCACAAGTTACAGAACTGCAGGCAGGCTCAGGGTCAGGGCAGGTAGAGGTCAGTAATCCTGGGTAGTGTCACAAGGTACAGAACTGCAGACAGAACAGTCAGGGCAGGTAGAGGTCAGTAATCCAGGGCAGTGTCACAAGGTACAGAACTGCAGACAGGGTCAGGGCAGGTAGAGGTCAGTAATCCTGGGTAGTGTCACAAGGTACAGAACGGCAGGCAGGGTCAGGGTCAGGGTCAGGGCAGGTAGAGGTCAGTAATCCAGGGTAGTGTCACAAGGTACAGAACGGCAGGCAGGGTCAGGGTCAGGGTCAGGGCAGGTAGAGGTCAGTAATCCTGGGTAGTGTCACAAGGTACAGAACGGCAGGCAGGGTCAGGGTCAGGGCAGGTAGAGGTCAGTAATCCAGGGCAGTGTCACAAGGTACAGAACTGCAGACAGGGTCAGGGCAGGTAGAGGTCAGTAATCCAGGGCAGTGTCACAAGGTACAGAACTGCAGGCAGGGTCAGGGTCAGGGCAGGTAGAGGTCAGTAATCCAGGGCAGTGTCACAAGGTACAGAACTGCAGGCAGAACGGTCAAAACAGGGACTAGAGAGGAAACCAGGAGTACAGGGAAAACACTGGTAGACTTGACAAACTGACAACAGACAAACAGAAACACAGGTATAAATACACAGGGGATAATGGGGGAAAAGGGAGACACCTGGAGGGGGGTGGAGACAAGCACAATGACAGGTATAAATGCACAGGGGATAATGGGGGAAAAGGGAGACACCTGGGGGGGGGGGGTGGAGACAAGCACAATGACAGGTATAAATGCACAGGGGATAATGGGGGAAAAGGGAGACACCTGGAGGGGGGTGGAGACAAGCACAATGACAGGTATAAATGCACAGGGGATAATGGGGGAAAAGGGAGACACCTGGAGGGGGGTGGAGACAAGCACAATGACAGGTATAAATGCACAGGGGATAATGGGGGAAAAGGGAGACACCTGGAGGGGGGTGGAGACAAGCACAATGACAGGTATAAATGCACAGGGGATAATGGGGGAAAAGGGAGACACCTGGAGGGGGTGGAGACAAGCACAATGACAGGTATAAATGCACAGGGGATAATGGGGGAAAAGGGAGACACCTGGAGGGGGGTGGAGACAAGCACAATGATAGGTATAAATGCACAGGGGATAATGGGGGAAAAGGAGACACCTGGAGGGGGGTGGAGACAAGCACAAGACAGGTATAAATGCACAGGGGATAATGGGGGAAAAGGGAGACACCTGGAGGGGGGTGGAGACAAGCACAAGACAGGTGAAACAGATCAGGGTGTGACAGGCTGTTGTTTACTTCACTGACTGTTGCGTGCTACATCCGACAATGTGGGGGAAATGGAGTCCCTAGAGAAAGCAAGAACAAGATGGTTGTCAGGAGTAGTGCAGTATTATCATAAGGACATGTACTATACTTGGAAAACGGAGGAGGATTGGAGGTTAAAAGAGAGGGAGAGGAGGTCTAAGTGAGAGAGAGAGGGGGAGAGAGAGAGAGAGAGAGAGAGAGGTGGGAGAAGAGGGTGAGGTTGAGTCAGATATAAATTGTGGAAAAAACGGAGATGGTTTGTTAAAGAAGAATGGTAGAAAGTGTAAGCAGAGGGAGATGAAGACAGGAGGAGAAATGGAAGTGAATGAGGGTGAAGTATCACAGGTGGTAGGTGTGGTGAAGTTCTCGGAGACAGAGGTATACACCGAGGGTAAGGAAAAAGATGAGTCTGTGGCAGTAGGAGTGAAGTTTATGGAAAAAATGGACTTTTGCCTTTTGTCTTAAACATTTTGGTTTCAGGGTGGGTGGAAACAGAGTTGAGTGATGTGGAATCGGTGAGGGTAAACAGAAGTGGTCCAGTGATAATTGTTTGTGTTTCTGTTGGTCAGAGGGAGAAGGCGCTCGGAGTAAAACAAATGGGGGCAAGAAAAGTGAATTGTTTCGCTCTCAAGAAAAGGGCTCCAATGAAAGGAGTGATAACTGGGGAAACAGTAAATATAAACGTTGACCAGCTAAGGGGAAAGATTCCCGGTGTTTGTGATGCTCATCGTTTGATGCGACGCAGACAGGGTGGCGAGAGGGAGGGAACAGAAGAGTCATTGTCTGTTCTTTTGAGTTTTGAAGATGAGTCTTTTCCCGACAAAGTGAAGTTAGGATATACATGTTACCCTGTATGAGCATATGTGCCGATTACGTTAAGACGTTACAGGTGTCAAGCTTATGGGCATGTGGCAGCAGTGTGTAGGAGGGAGGTTCCTAGGTGTGAGAAGTGTGCAGAAGGGCATGAGACAGCAGTGTGTAGGAGGGAGGTTCCTAGGTGTGAGAAGTGTGCAGAAGGGCATGAGACAGCAGTGTGTAGGAGGGAGGTTCCTAGGTGTGAGAAGTGTGCAGAAGGGCATGAGACAGCAGTGTGTAGGAGGGAGGGTCCTAGGTGTGAGAAGTGTGCAGAAGGGCATGTGGCAGCAGTGTGTAGGAGGGAGGTTCCTAGGTGTGAGAAGTGTGCAGAAGGGCATGAGACAGCAGTGTGTAGGAGGGAGGTTCCTAGGTGTGAGAAGTGTGCAGAAGGGCATGAGACAGCAGTGTGTAGGAGGGAGGTTCCTAGGTGTGAGAAGTGTGCAGAAGGGCATGAGACAAAGGAATGTGTAGTAGTGGAAAGTGTTAATTATAGGGGGCCCATTTTTTAAATATTTTCTAAATTGAACCTTCATTTAACTAGGCAAGTCAGTTAAGAGCAAATTCTTATTTACAATGACGGCCTACCAGGGGAACAGTGGGTTAACTGCCTTGTTCAGGGGCAGAATGACAGATTTGGAGCTGGATCAGAAATGTTCTGTGCGAGAGAGGCAGGTTGAGGTTTCCAGGGTGAGAGTAGAGCAGAAGTTGTCATATGTTGAGGCAGTGAAGAAAGTAGAGGAAGATGGATCAAGGGGGAGGAATGGTGAGAGTAGTAGAGATATACCAGTACAGAGGGAGGAGTGGTGAGAGTAGTAGAGATATACCAGTACAGAGGGAGGAATGGTGAGAGTAGTAGAGATAAACCACTACAGAGCGAGGAGTGGTGAGAGTAGTAGAGATATACCAGTACAGAGGGAGGAGTGGTGAGAGAAGTAGAGATATACCAGTACAGAGGGAGGAGTGGTGAGAGTAGTAGATATATACCAGTACAGAGGGAGGAGTGGGGAGAGAAGTAGAGATATACCAGTACAGAGGGAGGAGTGGGGAGAGAAGTAGAGATATACCAGTACAGAGGGAGGAGTGGTGAGAGTAGTAGAGATATACCAGTACAGAGGGAGGAGTGGTGAGAGTAGTAGAGATATACCAGTACAGAGGGAGGAGTGGGGAGAGTAGTAGAGATATACCAGTACAGAGGGAGGAGTGGGGAGAGTAGTAGAGATATACCAGTACAGAGGGAGGAGTGGGGAGAGTAGTAGAGATATACCAGCACAGAGGGAGGAGTGGTGAGAGTAGTAGAGATAAACCAGTACAGAGGGAGGAGTGGTGAGAGTAGTAGAGATATACCAGTACAGAGGGAGGAGTGGTGAGAGTAGTAGAGATATACCAGTACAGAGGGAGGAGTGGTGAGAGTAGTAGAGATAAACCAGTACAGAGGGAGGAGTGGTGAGAGTAGTAGAGATATACCAGTACAGAGGGAGGAGTGGTGAGAGTAGTAGAGATAAACCAGTACAGAGGGAGGAGTGGTGAGAGTAGTAGAGATATACCAGTACAGAGGGAGGAGTGGTGAGAGTAGTAGAGATATACCACTATAGAGGGAGGAGTGGTGAGAGTAGTAGAGATAAACCAGTACAGAGGGAGGAGTGGTGAGAGTAGTAGAGATATACCAGTACAGAGGGAGGAGTGGTGAGAGTAGTAGAGATATACCAGTACAGAGGGAGGAGTGGTGAGAGTAGTAGAGATATACCAGTACAGAGGGAGGAGTGGTGAGAGTAGTAGAGATATACCAGTACAGAGGGAGGAGTGGTGAGAGTTGTAGAGATATACCAGTACAGAGGGAGGAGTGGTGAGAGTAGTAGAGATATACCAGTACAGAGGGAGGAGTGGTGAGAGTAGTAGAGATATACCAGTACAGAGGGAGGAGTGGTGAGAGTAGTAGAGATATACCAGTACAGAGGGAGGAGTGGTGAGAGTAGTAGAGATATACCAGTACAGAGGGAGGAGTGATGAGAGTAGTAGAGATATACCAGTACAGAGGGAGGAGTGGTGAGAGTAGTAGAGATATACCAGTACAGAGGGAGGAGGGGTGAGAGTAGTAGAGATATACCAGTACAGAGGGAGGAGTGGGGAGAGTAGTAGAGATATACCAGTACAGAGGGAGGAGTGGGGAGAGAAGTAGAGATATACCAGTACAGAGGGAGGAGTGCTGAGAGTAGTAGAGATATACCACTATAGAGGGAGGAGTGCTGAGAGTAGTAGATATATACCAGTACAGAGGGAGGAGTGGGGAGAGAAGTAGAGATATACCAGTACAGAGGGAGGAGTGGTGAGAGTAGTAGAGATATACCAGTACAGAGGGAGGAGGGGTGAGAGTAGTAGAGATATACCAGTACAGAGGGAGGAGTGGTGAGAGTAGTAGAGATATACCAGTTCAGAGGGAGGAGTGGGGAGAGAAGTAGAGATATACCAGTACAGAGGGAGGAGTGGTGAGAGTAGTAGAGATATACCAGTACAGAGGGAGGAGTCGGGAGAGAAGTAGAGATATACCAGTACAGAGGGAGGAGTGGTGAGAGTAGTAGAGATATACCAGTACAGAGGGACAGGCCATAAAGTGATATATGTTTCAGTAAGATTGGATTTTTAGCATTTATAGCAATGGTTATCAACTGTACTGCAGGGATGGGATGGAACGAAGTCGCAGAAAATAGAGGTTGTGGTGGCAGCTGTAGAGAGGTGTTTGGGTGTGAGAGACTTGACATCAGAAGA
The DNA here is from genome assembly GCF_045791955.1 of Oncorhynchus clarkii lewisi. Lineage (NCBI taxonomy): Eukaryota > Metazoa > Chordata > Actinopteri > Salmoniformes > Salmonidae > Oncorhynchus > Oncorhynchus clarkii. The sequence continues at coordinate 6,260,882 of NC_092165.1, read as the reverse complement.
GTTACAGGGTGTGTTAAGTGGTGGTGTCCCATCCTTTCAGAGTGATGGCATGAGGTAGGAATAAATACGGTTAATTAGTGGAGTAGGGTGGTAATTTTGTTTTCTATAATTTTGAAATGAGTGAGTAGTGTTAGATGGTAGGGTATTTAATTTAATTTATTACATTTTTACTTTTCATACAAAGTGTAAGGGCGCTGTACTCCAGTCTAGTAGGCGGCGGTAATGCAACAAATTGGATGCCAACCGCCGTTAAACCTCATAGACGAAGAAAAAGGTGTGATAGTATTTAACGACTTACGCGAGCCAGTTAACTTTTCCCAGGGAGACGTCAACAAAGTTTCTGAGTGAGATAACATGGAAGACAACAACAACCAAGAAAGTGCCATCAGAAAGGGAATAATGGATTCAGAACGGACCGTGTGTTTGTGCGTAAATTCGAAAGCGCTGACTATCCGGACGTCGAGCGCATATTCATTGACGGGCTGATGGAGATGGTTCCGGATACCGCGTTTAGAGGGTTAAAACATCACCCTGAGAGCCTGCTCCTGTACGCCGCTATGACAAGTAAGGGAGAAATAGATCTTATATCAATTTATATTTATATATTGACTGTTATTACAGCAAAAGGTTAGTTTTCACTGTTATTTGATTGCATTAGTCTGGGAAAATGTGCTTTTGACAATGGAGAATGTGTTATAAATGTAATTTACAGTTAGGCTATCTTGACATTTCATCAATACCGTTTGTGTCATTTGATTGCATTATTTAGTATAACTTTGGGGAAAATGCAGTAGAATGCATCATTTGTGCTCGATTGTGATAGTACCAACTCATTTCCTTCCTGTGACTATTGTATGTCAACATTTAGATGACTCAATCATCCATTTTCCGACACGGCTTTTGCAGTTGTTTGTTTTATTGCGACCAAGTCGTTCTTGCTGACTTGTTTGGTGCCTCTCGCTGTCCTGTGCGCGCGCTGCTACTACAGCAGGAGAGTTGCCCTTGGTTACCTGGAGCGCGCCAAACTCACGGATATGGGCGACATCGAGGGACATTACATGAAAACTCCAGGTAATAGTCTTGGTGGAATAGTTTAAAAAAATGCATGTATCATTCGTTTTATTTGTATATTTGTTTATTTGAGTGTAGTTCGCTTTAGTTTAGTTATATTGCACATAGTTATTTTATTAAAATAGATTTGCACACAAGATTCCGTGCCTGGTTAAAAACAAACGAGCAGGGAGGTAAAATAAAACCGGGGCTTCATTCCTCCATTCTGGAATATAATTACTCATCTAGAATGACACGCCAGTGCCTGTGGATGTGTCACCATGATCCCTCTGACTCCAGGCTCTCTTTGTCCCCAAAAGGATGACCAGTCAGTGATTAGGCCCTCTCAAGAAAAGGATCCATTTAAAGTATAAAAGTCAATAGACAATGACATCAGCTTTTATTAAATGGGAGGATTAGGATATTATTTGATATAACCCACTATTTCCAAATTCCACCCCTCTTATTTCTCCCTCAGACTCCTGTCTGTGGGTTGCAGTGCTGGAGGGCAGTGTGGTGGGTGTAGTGGCGGCCTGTGCCCTGCGGGGGGAAGCTGGCACTGTGGAGCTGCATCGCATGTCGGTGGACCGGCGCTGTCGGCAACGTGGGGTTGGCGTTGCCCTCGGGCGGAAGGTTCTACAATATGCAGCGGACCGTGGCTACCTCTCTGTCGTCTTGGGAACCACGGCCTACTCGCCGGCTGCTCACCAGCTATACCAGACTCTGGGGTTCCGATGCGTCGGCGTCACCAAGGGATACGCCACGCCTGGCGTGAGCCGGTCGGTACCGGAGCAGCTCTTCTACCGGGTCAGTCATCACCACTACCGGAAGGACATGACCGTTCACAATACTAACACTCACAGCCAGCAGTGAACAGGGATGGAGCACGGAACAGGGATGGAGCACGGAACAGGGATGGAGCACAGCACGGAACAGTGATGGAGCACGGAACAGGGATGGAGCACAACACACGAGTGCACATGCCGGCAAACACACACATGAATGCACACCACACACGCAAGCACACACTCTAACCCAACCCCCTGAGACCCTGAACTCAGAGCACCTTGTTTCACCATTTAGGGAATGGAAGAAAATCACCAGAACGTAATGTATGTAATCGCTAGGTTAAAGGTAAAGAATTGTTCGCAAACATACCTGTTTTCCCTTGTGATTTGAAGAGGGTTCTGTTCATTTCCTGTTCAGAAAATTGGTGGGGAAATTGGGTGCGTTCGAGCGCATGGTTTATTCAGGGTAACGCGCTAGTAGCTTATTCCCGGGGGACATGTTTATATCCCAGGTTATTGATGCTTAAAGCATAGCAGCGTCTCCAATTGAAATGTGTGCCTGTATTATTACATATGTTTATCTGAACATGTCTGTAGGGTATATCATGTGCTTTGAATGTTAATTGAGCAGATGTAGAAGGCTTGGGTATTGCTATAAGAAGCTCTTTGTTTGAGGAACAGGACGGGTAACAGGTCGGCATGCTGCTCAGGTTTGTTTGAAATGCTCTTTGATAATTCTTGTAAATACTTGCACATTTTGCCGGCTATTATCTTCACTTGCAAATCAAAATACTCACACTGGACAAGAGAAATCCATCGACTTCGTCAGTCTCCTCACTGTTAAAATCCTATGGTCACCTCAAGTGGGATTCAAACTTTTTCAGTTTTGAATTTTCCCTGCAGAATTTCTGGGGACTTTTTCCTTAATAATTTCTCGCGACCACAACACCCCAAATCTAACGATACAACCTTCAAATCTGTACATTTCAATGTTTACATCAACCAATAACCTTCAATTCATTACATTTTCAAAATCAAAATTAACCAATAAATATATTTACTATATTTTTTTTACTATATTTTGTGTATTTTTTTTCCCCAATTAACTTTCTTAATGGGTCTATTGTTTTATTTTTTTACTGTTTTGTTCCAAAAATCAAATCAAAAAAAAAAAACAATACCACTGAATAGTGTTCCAAACAAAACCAATGTTTCTGTATGAGTTGAACTAGGTGTTAGCATGAGCCTTAGGAGTTAGCTAGACACGTAGTGTGATAAGTCATTACAAATGTTAGACCATTAGACATCCTGAAAATTGGTCTTCTCACAACATCACCTGTAACCTCCAAACGGTTTGACCTACAAACTATTATAACCCCTTGATGGAAAGCTGACACAGATGAGACTCTCACAAACACGATTGCTTTCTTCGTTTTGCTCTATGACCTCGTTTTGCTCTACAGCCCATCTGCCAACTTCTGTCTGTAGCATCCGAGCAGTTTGGGCTACACACTGATATGACACCTCTGTGGAAAGGTGAGACTCTCGCGGACACGGACATTTCCGTTGTTTTGCTCTAGAATGCTCTAGAAGACTCGTCTGAAGGTCCCCTCGTACCAGTAGAACAAATGAATGGAAATATATATATGGAGACTGTTTAGTGACAAAAATAAGGGGCTAAATACATGTACATTTTTTTTACTGATCATTCTAATATATCTCTCAGATATTGGACAGACACTTCCGAACAAACTTCCTTTAGTACCCCCCCCCCCCCCCCCCCTAAAAAATCTCTGTTCCATGTAGTGGATCTGTTATTCAATGCATTTGTATGGGCTAATAGCTAAATACAAATGTTCATCAAATAATTGTAATACAGGGCTTAGACTATTATGGGTTAATGTAGAGTGGCTAGCTAGCCTATTGTAGGTTCCCTAGCTAGCCTATTTTAGGGTAACTAGGTTCATGTAGAGTGGCTAGGTAGCCTATTGTAGAGTGGCCAGGTAGCCTATTGTAGAGTGGCCAGGTAGCCTATTGTAGAGTGGCCGGGTGGCCTATTGTAGAGTGGCCAGGTAGCCTATTGTAGAGTGGCCAGGTAGCCTATTGTAGAGTGGCCAGGTAGCCTATTGTAGAGTGGCCAGGTAGCCTATTGTAGAGTGGCCGGGTGGCCTATTGTAGAGTGGCTAGGTAGCCTATTGTAGAGTGGCTAGGTAGCCTATTGTAGAGTGGCTAGGTAGCCTATTGTAGAGTGGCTGGGTAGCCTATTGTAGAGTGGCTGGGTAGCCTATTGTAGAGTGGCTAGGTAGCCTATTGTAGAGTGGCTAGGTAGCCTATTGTAGAGTGGCTAGGTAGCCTATTGTAGAGTGGCGAGGTAGCCTATTGTAGAGTGGCTAGGTAGCCTATTGTAGAGTGGCTAGGTGGCCTATTGTAGAGTGGCTAGGTGGCCTATTGTAGAGTGGCTAGGTGGCCTATTGTAGAGTGGCTAGGTGGCCTATTGTAGAGTGGCTAGGTGGCCTATTGTAGAGTGGCTAGGTGGCCTATTGTAGAGTGGCTAGGTGGCCTATTGTAGAGTGGCTAGGTGGCCTATTGTAGAGTGGCTAGGTGGCCTATTGTAGAGTGGCTGGGTCGCCTATTGTAGAGTGGCTGGGTCGCCTCTTGTAGAGTGGCTGGGTCGCCTATTGTAGAGTGGCGAGGTAGCCTATTGTAGAGTGGCTAGGTAGCCTATTGTAGAGTGGCTAGGTGGCCTATTGTAGAGTGGCTAGGTGGCCTATTGTAGAGTGGCTAGGTGGCCTATTGTAGAGTGGCTAGGTGGCCTATTGTAGAGTGGCTAGGTGGCCTATTGTAGAGTGGCTAGGTGGCCTATTGTAGAGTGGCTAGGTAGCCTCTTGTAGAGTGGCTGGGTAGCCTATTGTAGAGTGGCTGGGTAGCCTATTGTAGAGTGGCTGGGTAGCCTATTGTAGAGTGGCTGGGTAGCCTATTGTAGAGTGGCTAGGTGACCTATTGTAGAGTGGCTAGGTGGCCTATCGTAGAGTGGCTAGGTGGCCTATCGTAGAGTGGCTAGGTGACCTATTGTAGAGTGGCTAGGTGACCTATTGTAGAGTGGCTAGGTAACCTTTTTTAGGGCCTTTGTAAGGCCTACTGTATGAGAAGCAGAATCATGTGGACGGTATAGGACTTAAAATAAGTAACATAGTGAAGGGTAGGGGGATTCCGCCTTATCACCCTGACACAGCTCCTCCACAACATACTTTCCTGTTTTCGTCTCTCATTACTCTCTCTCTCTTCAGTCATAGGTAAAATACATATTTTTGTTGCATTAGCAGACTAAAGTCAGGGCCCATATTTATCAAACGTGTCAGTGCTTGAAGTTGTCAGTATATCCAACTGGCCTCACAACCACAGACCACGTGTAACCATGCCAGCCCAGGATCTCCACATCTGGCTTCTTCACCCGCAGGATTGTCTGAGACCAGCCACCCGAACAGCTGATGAAAGTGTGGGTTTGCACAACCAAATAATTTCTGCACAAACTGTCAGAAACCATCTCAGGGAAGCTCATCTGCGTCCTCGTTGTCCTCACCAGGGTCTTGACCTGACTGCAGTTTGGTGTCGTAAACAACTTCAGTGGGCAAATGCTCACCTTTGATGGCCACTGGAAAAGTGTGCTCTTCACGGCAAATGGTGGTCATACCAGATACTGATCCACACCCCTACTTTTTTTTAAAGGTACCTGTGACCAACAGATGCATATCTGTATTCCAGTCATGTGGAATCCATATATTAGGGCCTAATGAATTTATAATTTTAAAAGGCTAATTGATCATTAGAAAACCATTTTGCAATTATGCTAGCACAGCTGGAAACGTTTGTTCTGATTAAAGAAGCAATACAACTGGCCTTCTTTAGACTAGTTGAGTTTCTGGACCATCAGCATTTGTGGGTTTGATTAAGAGCTCAAAATGGCCAGAAACAAAGACTTTCTTCTGAAACTCATCAGTCTATTCTTGTTCTGAGAAATGAAGGCTATTCCATGTGAGAAATTTCCAAGAACCTAAAGATCTTGTACAACGCTGTGTACTACTCCATTCACAGAACAGCGCAAACTGGCTCTAACCAGAATAGAAAGAGGAGTGGGAGGCCCCGGTGCACAACTGAGCAAAAGGACATGTACATTAGTGTCTAGTTTGAGAGACAGACTCCTCACAAGTCCTCACCTGGCAGCTTCATTAAATAGTACCTACAAACCACCAGTCTCAACGTCAACAGTGAAGAGGCGACTCTGGGATGCTGGCCTTCTAGGCACATTCACAACTTTTAATCTTTCCATTTTGATTGGGTTATTTTGCCTGAAAACGTTTAAGCCTACATATAGAAAAAAAAACTGCATCTCTGCCCAGCCTGGCAAGAGTGGCCAAAAGGGTGTTTATCCTCCCCAGTGGCTCTGCAAGTGTGGAGAGGATGTTCTCCACTGCTGGTCTGCTCTCCAGCATGAGACTGAAGACACAGACTTGCCAAACCTGTGTTTCTAAAATTGAATTGAAAGATACTGAGCAAGGGCCTCCCGGGTGGCGCAGTGGTTAAGGGCGCTGTACTGCAGCGCCAGCTGTGCCATCAGAGTCCTGGGTTCGCGCCCAGGCTCTGTCGTAACCGGCCGCGACGGTCGGTAGGGGTGTCCTTGTCTCATCGCGCACCAGCGACTCCTGTGGCGGGCTGGGCGCAGTGTACGCTAGCCAAGGTGGTCAGGTGCACGGTGTTTCCTCCGGCGCATTGGTGCGGCTGGCTTCCGGGTTGGATGTGCGCTGTGTTAAAGAAGCAGCGGTTGGTTGTGTATCGGAGGATGCATGACTTTCAACCTTCGTCTCTCCCGAGCCCGTACGGGAGTTGTAGCGATGAGACAAGATACAACAATTGGATACTATGAAATTGGGGAGAAAAAAGGGGTAAAACAAAAAAAGAAAGATACTGAGCATAAATCATTTGTATTTAATTCTACGTAATTCTAATTTTACTTCACAGCCTATATGTGCAATTTATAGACTACAATGATTTGATACAACGAAATGTTGTTTAAATGCTTAGCGCTTAATGTTCCTAGCAGCCTAGTATGTCGCACTAGCAGATGCTTCACATTGTATTTCTTTGAAGGCTATAGCCTTGAAATAATATAGGATCGATTTTTATTTTCCTTTCCTTCTTAGGCTCCCTGTCTGGTGCCTGACCTATTTAGAGTGTTTAAATGCTGTTTTATACTACATGTATCCTATTTAGAGTGTTTATATGCTGTTTTATACTACATGTATCCTATTTAGAGTGTTTATATGCTGTTTTATACTACATGTATCCTATTTAGAGTGTTTATATGCTGTTTTATACTACATGTATCCTATTTAGAGTGTTTATATGCTGTTTTAGGATACATGTATCCTATTTAGTGTTTATATGCTGTTTTAGGATACATGTATCCTATTTAGAGTGTTTATATGCTGTTTTAGGATACATGTATCCTATTTAGAGTGTTTATATGCTGTTTTATACTACATGTATCCTATTTAGAGTGTTTATATGCTGTTTTATACTACATGTATCCTATTTAGAGTGTTTATATGCTGTTTTATACTACATGTATCCTATTTAGAGTGTTTATATGCTGTTTTATACTACATGTATCCTATTTAGAGTGTTTATATGCTGTTTTATACTACATGTATCCTATTTAGAGTGTTTATATGCTGTTTTATACTACATGTATCCTATTTAGAGTGTTTATATGCTGTTTTATACTACATGTATCATATTTAGAGTGTTTATATGCTGTTTTATACTACATGTATCCTATTTAGAGTGTTTATATGCTGTTTTATACTACATGTATCCTATTTAGAGTGTTTATATGCTGTTTTATACTACATGTATCCTATTTAGAGTGTTTATATGCTGTTTTATACTACATGTATCCTATGTGAAATGATGAGCGCTTCTTACATTCACTTTTATTTAAATCATATGGTTTGGTTTCAATACTCCAAAAACAAACTGTTAGGTCCAGGTAGTCACAGGTTAAATTGTGATTTTAATGAACGGAGCGAACTAAACTGAGTGTTGGTTGAACTCATATTGATACTCAAATACCCAGATAATGGTAAGAAAGAAAAGTTAGCTAACTAGATCAGTCTGAATACAAACTAACTAGATCAGTCTGAATACAAACTAACTAGGTCAGTCTGAATAAAAACTATCCAACTAGATCAGTCTGAATACAAACTAACTAGATCAGTCTGAATACAAACTAACTAGATCAGTCTGAATACAAACTAACTAGATCAGTCTGAATACAAACTAACTAGATCAGTCTGAATACAAACTAACTAGATCAGTCTGAATAAAAACTATCCAACTAGATCAGTCTGAATACAAACTAACTAGATCAGTCTGAATACAAACTAACTAGATCAGTCTGAATACAAACTAACTAGATCAGTCTGAATACAAACTAACTAGATCAGTCTGAATAAAAACTATCCAACTAGATCAGTCTGAATACAAACTAACTAGATCAGTCTGAATACAAACTAACTAGATCAGTCTGAATAAAAACTATCCAACTAGATCAGTCTGAATACCAACTAACTAGATCAGTCTGAATACAAACTAACTAGATCAGTCTGAATAAAAACTATCCAACTAGATCAGTCTGAATACCAACTAACTAGATCAGTCTGAATACAAACTAACTAGATCAGTCTGAATAAAAACTATCCAACTAGATCAGTCTGAATACAAACTAACTAGATCAGTCTGAATAAAAACTATCCAACTAGATCAGTCTGAATACAAACTAACTAGATCAGTCTGAATACAAACTAACTAGATCAGTCTGAATACAAACTAACTAGGTCAGTCTGAATAAAAACTATCCAACTAGATCAGTCTGAATACCAACTAACTGGATCAGTCTGAATACAAACTAACTAGATCAGTCTGAATAAAAACTATCCAACTAGATCAGTCTGAATACAAACTAACTAGATCAGTCTGAATACAAACTAACTAGATCAGTCTGAATACAAACTAACTAGATCAGTCTGAATAAAAACTAACTAGATCAGTCTGAATAAAAACTATCCAACTAGATCAGTCTGAATACAAACTAACTAGATCAGTCTGAATACAAACTAACTAGATCAGTCTGAATACAAACTAACTAGATCAGTCTGAATACAAACTAACTAGATCAGTCTGAATACAAACTAACTAGATCAGTCTGAATAAAAACTATCCAACTAGATCAGTCTGAATACAAACTAACTAGATCAGTCTGAATACAAACTAACTAGATCAGTCTGAAGAAAAACTATCCAACTAGATCAGTCTGAATACAAACTAACTAGATCAGTCTGAATACAAACTAACTAGATCAGTCTGAATACAAACTAACTAGATCAGTCTGAATACAAACTAACTAGATCAGTCTGAATACAAACTAACTAGGTCAGTCTGAATAAAAACTATCCAACTAGATCAGTCTGAATACAAACTAACTAGATCAGTCTGAATACAAACTAACTAGATCAGTCTGAATACAAACTAACTAGATCAGTCTGAATACAAACTAACTAGATCAGTCTGAATAAAAACTATCCAACTAGATCAGTCTGAATACAAACTAACTAGATCAGTCTGAATACAAACTAACTAGATCAGTCTGAATACAAACTAACTAGGTCAGTCTGAATAAAAACTATCCAACTAGATCAGTCTGAATACCAACTAACTAGATCAGTCTGAATACAAACTAACTAGATCAGTCTGAATAAAAACTATCCAACTAGATCAGTCTGAATACAAACTAACTAGATCAGTCTGAATAAAAACTATCCAACTAGATCAGTCTGAATACAAACTAACTAGATCAGTCTGAATACAAACTAACTAGATCAGTCTGAATACAAACTAACTAGGTCAGTCTGAATAAAAACTATCCAACTAGATCAGTCTGAATACCAACTAACTAGATCAGTCTGAATACAAACTAACTAGATCAGTCTGAATAAAAACTATCCAACTAGATCAGTCTGAATACAAACTAACTAGATCAGTCTGAATACAAACTAACTAGATCAGTCTGAATACAAACTAACTAGATCAGTCTGAATAAAAACTAACTAGATCAGTCTGAATAAAAACTATCCAACTAGATCAGTCTGAATACAAACTAACTAGATCAGTCTGAATACAAACTAACTAGATCAGTCTGAATACAAACTAACTAGATCAGTCTGAATACAAACTAACTAGATCAGTCTGAATACAAACTAACTAGATCAGTCTGAATACAAACTAACTAGATCAGTCTGAATAAAAACTATCCAACTAGATCAGTCTGAATACAAACTAACTAGATCAGTCTGAATACAAACTAACTAGATCAGTCTGAAGAAAAACTATCCAACTAGATCAGTCTGAATACAAACTAACTAGATCAGTCTGAATACAAACTAACTAGATCAGTCTGAATACAAACTAACTAGATCAGTCTGAATACAAACTAACTAGATCAGTCTGAATACAAACTAACTAGGTCAGTCTGAATAAAAACTATCCAACTAGATCAGTCTGAATACCAACTAACTAGATCAGTCTGAATACAAACTAACTAGATCAGTCTGAATACAAACTAACTAGATCAGTCTGAATACAAACTAACTAGATCAGTCTGAATACAAACTAACTAGATCAGTCTGAATACAAACTAACTAGATCAGTCTGAATACAAACTAACTAGATCAGTCTGAATACAAACTAACTAGGTCAGTCTGAATAAAAACTATCCAACTAGATCAGTCTGAATACCAACTACTGAGAAGTGTGTAAAACAGGAATAGATGTCTTAAATTGGGATGGGGCCCTTAGTATGGAAGGGAGGTAGGGAGGGCAGAGGGAGGGAGGGGAGGGAGGGCAGAGGGAGGGAGGAAATGAGAGAGGCATGTGTATGAGGCCTATTTCAGGAGTGAAGAGGTCATTAGTGGACGTTGGAAGAGAGCAGGAGTGCATCACCTTAAGGCTTTCTGACTCAGCTAAAAATGCACACACACACACGCACACGCACACACACACACACAGTCTTAGAAACATTGAGTCCAGCATTCATCCTGGTTTAGCCAGGCTTAGGGTTGCAAAGTCCGCTAACTTTACAAAAATTCCTTGGTTTTGAAGAAATCCTGGCTGGTACGAGTGAGGAATGGAGGAAATCTATTATACATTTTGTGAATTCTGGCAAATTTTGCAGAATTTCATAACCCTAGACCAGGTTAGCAGCATGTCTAGATCACCCTATCTGGCTAACACATTTGAATGACCAATGGAAAATAACGAATATCGCTTGTGTTGCAACTTTGTATTTTTTAAGAAAAAATAAAAAAGTACCAAATGTTTTGCAGTATCGCTTTAATGCCTTGTTGCAAACAGGATGCATGTTTTGGAATATTTTGTATTCTGTACAGGCTTCCTTCTTTTCACTCTGTCAATTAGGTTAGTATTGTGGAGTAACTACAATGTTGTTGATCCATCCTCAGTATTCTCCTATCACAGGAATTAAACTCTGTAACTGTTTTAAAGTCACCATTGGTCTCATAGTGAAATTCCTGAGTGGTAACTTAGTTAGAAAGGACGCCTGTATCTTTGTAGTGACTGGGTTTATTGATACACCATCCAAAGTGCAATTAATAACCATGTTCAAAGGGATATTAAATGTCTGCTTTTATATTTTTTTTACCCATTTACCAATATGTGCCCTTCTTTGGGAGGCATTGGAAAACATCCATGGTCTTTGTGGTTGAATCTGTGTTTGAAATTCACTGCTCGGCTGAGGGTCCTTACATAGAATTGTATGTGTGGGGTACAGAGATGATGTACTTATAGACAAATCTGGTTAAAACACGACAAAAAAGTGGAACAAGTCAAGGGGTGTGATAACTTTCTGAAGGCACTGTAGTTTCACGTGCCAATGCAAACTAGCATGCTAGTAGATACCATACACTTGCAGTCATTGCGCTAACACTAGTTAGCAATTGCGATAAAGCTATTAAGCAACTTTCTTTAAACTTCATGCAGACATAAACATGGTGTCCAGTTCATCTGACTCTGGAGAATGAGATAAAGGGCTTCATTGCCATAATCCTGAAGCATCTAATAATTCATATTCTCATTGGAGTTGCTGCTATTTGTAGCTGTAGGACGAGAAAACACATGTAGCTTTAATTAGCCTAGCTAGCTAGCTAGTTATTAACTAGCTTCTCCAGTTTGATTCAGTCAAGACAGGTACTACCTAATCATATTGGATGATAAATAACCTAGCTATGGCAGCTATTAGTCTACTATAGCGCGAGTCGGCTTTGTCGGTTGCTGTCTCTCGCCTCTCCTTCCCTCCTCCCCACTGGCGGACTTACCCTTAGGTAGAAGAGGGAATTGCCTCAGGCCTAATTTCATCAAGGGGCATCATGACCTGGGCATAATTCAAAACAAATAATATTAGTCATATTTTTTTTAATATACAATTTATTCGCTAGCCGCTCCCCCATGCTCCACTCAAGATAGTTTCAGCCACTTGTGAATTGAAGGACTGGTTGATTATTTGCTCTCAACTGCACCTGCGTTTGCAGACGTCAAAAACTTGAGGTTAGCATGATTCAGCTTAACCAGTACAGAGGAACCAATGGGATAGTCCCAAAGGTGCAACATCTGCCCAACTAGCAACACATGCTCCTATTGGGTAAAACATTCATATTTAAAGCCTAAATTCCATATCTCTAAACCAGTTGTCCTGTATGTATTTTGATCGCCCCAGAGCTTCTAACACATTACATACGAATCAGACAATGCATAAAATATGACATAATCATAACAAAATAAATCTTATTACGGTCTATATTGGTTCGTTGTTAAGACAAGCCTAACAAAATGTAGTGATTGAGCATTGTTAAGTGTCCTTATGTTTTTTTAACAGTCCAAATGACCCCACATTTCTGTGCAGTATTCTGTAACTTGAACTTTCAGTTGACTGTGAACTTTAGTTACACATACTGCCTGTTTCCAACCACTCACACACTTTCTGGATAAGCCCAAGTTAACCACATGATACCTTGTATCTGAACCTATCGTCCAGTGGTGTATTAGTTCATAATTGTTTGGCCAAATAAGGTAAAGGATATGCTGACGTTGATACAAAATGTGCAGTGGTTTGGACAAAAAAAACCCACACAACTCCAATCTTACATTTCGTGCTCACTCAGTACATCTGGTTACGTTGGACATATTTACACACCAATGTAATATATTTGGACGCATTTCTTTCAACTCTCAAAGACCGTGGTAAGATTTTCTTCCTCATTTCACCTGATTAATACATGCTACTGTTATGCACTGTCTGTGGGGGGGGGGGGGGTAGATATATACAACTTTATGTATAAAATATTAATATTTGACCTAAACAGAGTAATCACTAATTGAGTTTGTACGTTTGGGACTATCCCATTGTTTCCTCTGTGGTAAATCAACTACGTCAAGCTCACCTCCAGTACTTCAAATAACGATACATAAGGCACAGATACACATTTTGAGTGTAAAAATGTAAGAGACAATCTATACAAACACAGGTGGAGAATCCAACAATGCAGACCATGGATATTGACAAAGACACATATGCCAACAAGCCCAGAAAAAAGGATTACATCGGTGTTACATTTTCAGGTACCAATGCAAGTACACACACACACACACACACACACACACACACAAACCACTTTCTCAGACGAGTACCTATTAGTCCCCTCACAATTCTGGATGATATCCAAAAAAATGTAACATTACCCGAGAGAGTTTATAATACCTTGAGATTCAGCTAACTTTCAGTGGTGGAAGAGACCATCCGGAGTTGCTGCAGTGTGTCTGGGGCTGCTGTGTGTCCTCCTATTGGCTGGGATCATAGGCCTGTCTGTCTACTGTAAGTTTATACGTTTAATATGTTTTCACTAATAAACTCAGTAAAAAAAGAAACGTCCCTTTTTCAGGACCCTGTCTTTCAAAGAAAATGAGTAAAAATCCAAATGACTTCACAAATCTTCATTGTAAAGTGTTTAAACACTGTTCCCCATACTTGTTCAATGAACCATAAACAATTAATGGAACGGTTGTTAAGACACTAACAGCTTACAGACGGTAGGCAATTAAAGTCACATTTATGATAACTTAGGACACTAAAGAGGCCTTTCTACTGACTCTGAAAAACACCAGAAAGATGCCCAGGGTCCCTGCTCATCTGCGTGAACGTGCCTCAGGCATGCAGCAAGGAGGCATGAGGACTGCAGATGTGGCCAGGGCAATAAATTGCAATGTCCGTACTGTGAGACACCTAAGACAGAGCTACAGGGAGACAGGATGGACAGCTGATTGTCCTCGCAGTGGCCGATCACGTGTAACAACACCTGCACAGGATCGGTACATCCGAACATTACACATGCGGGACAGGTACAGGATGGCAACAACAACTGCCCGAGTTGCACCAGGAATGCACAATCCCTCCATCAGTGCTCAGACTGTCCCCGCAATAGGCTGAGAGAGGCTGGACTGAGGGCTTGTAGGCCTGTTGTAAGGCAGGCCCTCACCAGACATCACCGGCAACAACGTCGCCTATGGGCACAAACCCACCGTTGCTGGACCAGACAGGACTGGCAAAAAGTCCTCTTCACTGACGAGTCGCGGTTTTGTCTCACCAGGTGTGATGGTCGGATTCGCGTTTATCGTCGAAGGAATGAGCGTTACACCAAGGCCTGTACTTTGGAGCGGGATCGATTTGGAGGTGTAGGGTTCGTCATGGTATGGGGCGGTGTGTCACAGCATCATCGAACTGAGCTTGTTGTCATTGCAGGCAATCTCAACGCTGTGCGTTACAGGGAAGACATCCTCCTCCCTCATGTGGTACCCTTCCTGCAGGCTCATCCTGACATGACCCTCCAGCATGACAATGACACCAGCCATACTGCTCGTTCTGTGCGTGATTTCCTGCAAGACAGGAATGTCAGTGTTCTGCCATGGCCAGCGAAGAGCCCGGATCGCAATCCAATTGAGCAAATCTGGGACCTGTTGGATCGGAGGGTGAGGGCTATCTGGCAAATCTGGTGCAGTCCATGAGGAGATGCACTGCAGTACTTAATGCAGCTGGTGGCCACACCAGATACAGACTGTTCATTTTGACCCCCCCTCCCCCCTTTGTTCAGGGACACATTATTCAATTTCTGTTTATCACATGTCTGTGGAACTTGTTCAGTTTATGTCTCAGTTGTTGAATATTTTTATGTTCATACAAATATTTACAGATATTTTAAGTTTGCTGAAAATAAACGCAGTTGACAGTGAGAGGACGTTTCTTTTTTTACTGAGTTTATGTTGCTTTTCCTTTGCTTTACATTCTTCATCATCAGTAGTTTAATACTTAGATGTTCAAAGGAGATTTATAATGATGGATTGGTACAACAAAGTATTTTACAATGGGGAAATTACTGTGTTGTCCTCAGTGATGTAAGCACATGTGTATACTATATCCACTTGTGTGGCTGAATTTTGTTTAATAATTTTTTTTTTTTTTTTTAAATCTATATGTTTTTATTTTGACAGATACCCGAGTCATTGGTCATTCCTGCTCTGCAGAGAGATTCCAGACGTCCAGTTTGAACAACCTGACTAAAGAGAGAGACCAGCTAAAGACCAGTTACACCACCCCAACTAAAGAGAGAAACCAGTTAAAGACCAGTTACAACACCCTGACTAAAGAGAGAAACCAGTTACAGACCAGTTACAACACCCTGACTAAAGAGAGAGACCAGCTACAGACCAGTTACAACACCCTGACTAAAGAGAGAGATCAGCTACAGAGCAGATACAACAACCTGACTAAAGAGAGAGACCCGCTACAGAACAGTTACAACACCCTGACTAAAGAGAGAGACCAGTTACAGACTAGATACAACACCCTGACTAAAGAGAGAGACCAGTTACAGACCAGTAGTAACACCCTGACTAAAGAGAGAGACCAGTTACAGACCAGTTACCACACCCTGACTAAAGAGAGAGACCAGTTACAGACCAGTAGTAACAACCTGACTAAAGAGACAGACCAGCTACAGACCAGATACAACACCCTGACTAAAGAGAAAAACCAGTTACAGACAAGTTCTAACACCCTGACTAAAGAGAAAGACCTGCTACAGACCAGTTATAACACCCTGACTAAAGAGAGAGACCAGTTACAGACCAGATACAACACCCTGACTAAAGAGAGAGACCAGTTACAGACCAGTAGTAACACCCTGACTAAAGAGAGAGACCAGTTACAGACCAGTAGTAACACCCTGACTAAAGAGAAAGACCAGCTACAGACAAGTTATAACACCCTGACTAAAGAGAGAGACCAGTTACAGACCAGTTACAACACCCTGACTAAAGAGAGAGACCACTTGAAGGAAGAGCTAAACAAACAGAGCTGTGGTAAGAAATTGGAATATGACTTGACTGTTTTGTGGTACTCCAGATCTGCTAGATTAGGTATTCCCAAACTGGGGAACGCGCAATGCCGTCGGAGGTACGCCAAATAAAAATGTGATTCACATTTTTTTTTTTAATGATTCACATTTTCAAACATTTACAGTTGAAGTCGGAAGTTTACGTGCACTTATGTTCGAGTCATTAAAACTCCACAAATGTCTTGTTAACAAACTGTAGTTTTAGCAAGTCGGTTAGGACTTCTACTTTGTGCATGACACAAGTCATTTTTCCAACAATTGTTTACAGACAGATTAGTTCACCTATAATTCACCGTGTCACAATTCCAGGGGGTCAGAAGTTTACATACACTAAGTTCACTGTGCCTTTAAACAGTTTGGAGAATTCCAGAAAATTATTGACATCATTTGAGTCATTTCAAACTCAGTGCCTCTTTGCTTGACATCATGGGAAAATCAAAAGAAATCAGCCAAGACCTCAGAAAAAAATTGTAAATCTCCACAAGTCTGGATCATCCTTGGGAGCAATTTTCAAACAACTGAAGGTACTACGTTCATCTGTACAAACAATAGTACGCAAGTATAAACACCATGAGTTCCTGTAATCCTAGATTTAGATCATTCAGGCGAGAAAAAACATCACCCAGATAGGCCAGTCGTGTGAGAGTTTCTCACACGACTGGCCTATCTGGGTGATGTTTTTTCTCGCCTGAATGATCTAAATCTAGAATTACAGGAACTCTCCGCAACTATATTCAATGTGTGGGACAAAATTGAGGCTATGATTAAGAAGCTGGGGCTATTTTCTGTCTGCATTAACAAGGACAACACACAGGTCTTTCCCATCATTGTACGATTTTTTTTGTGTGCAAATGAACTAAAGCTTATGGACAATGTCAAATGTGATATAGCGACGCACCTGAGTGAGCTGGGTGTGCAATTACGGTGGTACTTTCCCGAAAAGGACGACACAAACAACTGGATTCGTTATCCCTTTCATGCCCTGCCTTCAGTCCACTTACCAATATCTGAACAAGAGAGCCTCATTGAAATTGCAACAAGCAGTTCTGTGAAAATATAATTTAATTAAAAGCCACTGCCAGATTTTTTGGATAGGGCTGCGCTCAGAGTATCCTGCCTTGGCAAACAGTGCTGTTAAGACAGGAATGCCCTTTGCAACCATGGCCCTCACTAGCATGAAAACTAAATACAGACTGTGTGTGGAAAAGTATTTAAGACTGAGACTCTCTCTAATACAACCCAACATTGCAGAGTTAAGTGCATCCTTTCAAGCACACCCTTCTCATTAACCTGTGGTGAGTTATTCACCATTTTTGATGAACAAATAAGGTTATATATGTAAGATGGCTAAATAAAGAGTAAAACTATTGATTATTATTATTATATTATTATTTGTGCCCTGGTCCTGTAAGAGCTCTTTGTCACTTCCCACGAGCCGGGTTGTGACAAAAACTCACTCATTCTTATGTTTAATAAATGTATCGTATAGAGCGTGTGTCTGGCAGGCTTACAATGATGGCAAAAAAACAACATTTGAGAGTGCGCTGACCCTGGTGCTAGAGGGGGTACAGCTGGAGGTTGAATGTTTGAAGGGGTACGTGACTATAAAAAGTTTGGGAACCACTGTGCTAGTGGATCAATTGACTGTTTCACTGTACGCCAGATCTGCTAGATCCATAGACATTAAGACGTCGTCCACTTATTTATTATGGATAAGTTCCGATGGCGAATGAATCCGGAAGTATTTTAATTTGAAGCGTGCCATATTGCTGAATGGGACTGAATGTTACCCAGAAAATCGCTAAGGATCATGTTGAAAGCAGCTGTCACTAGCAAAGCATCATGGTCGATGTAGTCGTTTTCATCCTGCCTGAGAGCACGTGCATGAGGGCGTGAGCCTCCTCTAAGCCTGCCGGCCCGTGATTGGTCTGTGTCAGGACGTGGTCCTGTGTGACGACAATATAGTGATCAGAATTTATCACTATTTAATTAAATATCCCGATTTGTAGAGAATTTAAAAATGTATTCACATTGGGGATCAAACTTGATCTTAGTAAACAAATTGTTGAGCCCAAAACAGTATCTTTAAAAAATGGGTCCGTTCTAGCGATCGTATTGGATTTAGGCTTTTTTTGGGCACCGCTAGTTTGCTATGCAGTGGGCGACCAACAGAGCACTTGACTTCATGCTCCAAACCGGACACTGGGGGCCTGGCTTGATCCAAATAGTAGCCTAATTGTTTTCTAAAAAATATATATTTTAGGTGCGCTTGATTTACTGTATTTTTACAGATCAGGGTTGGACAGATTACAATACAAGTAATTTAATGTAATCCATTGGATTACCTCGAAATAAGTGTTATTTTATTTTTAACATATGCTGTTCCCATCCAACACAATGGATTTTTAACCTAAACGGACATGTAACGGATACAAGATAAATCGGATCATCTCATTAGTTAGATGATCAATTGTGCGATACTCTGCCTGTAGACAAGAGTTTCTTAAACTATGGGTCGGGACCGAAAGTGGGCCCTGAGCATGTGGGAGGTGGGTTGCAAGTTATGAGTACATCTACACACTGTTTCTTCATCATTTGGGTCATTGGAGGACAATTTAGGTCACGGGAGTAAGGCCAATTTCTAATTTGGATCTTGAGCTGAAAAAGTTAAAGAACCCTTGATGTAGATTATTCAAAGAGTTGGCAAAAACAAGTAGATCTGTCAGCAAAGACAGATTTTTGCATACTTAGATGGCTCTGGTCACTTATCAGTTGATACCAGAGAGCTGAGTAGGCAGCTGGCTGTGGACGCTTATCAGTTGATACCAGGCTGCTGAGTAGGCATTTGGTTTGTCATGTGTGTCTTCCCAGTGTTTGGAAAGTAAACAGGATGGAGCTGTGTTGATTAATTAAAAATGACCTTTTGATGTGATGGTTCATTTCTCAGTAAGTAGGGGTCAGACTTTTTTTGTTAAAAAAAAAGTTTTTTGTGGAAAGCAACCAAGGAAAGCATATTTTTGGAGTTTTGGATATTTCAAATAGACTAGAGCAGATCAGTTCATGTTCAGTAAGGGGTGTATTTAATCAGATCCGGTTTAGCCGACATCCACATAGCAGTTGTTTTGATGGTGTCAGAGGTGGAACTGCGTTAGAGCTGTCAAATCCACAAGCAGCTCCTGGCATTGTACACTGAGTGTACTAAATATAAGGAACACCTCCTTATTATTGACTTGCATCCCCTTTAACCCAGAGAACAGCCTCAATTCCTCGGGGCATGGACTCTACAAGGTGTCAAAAGCATTCCACATGGATGCTGGCCCATGCTGACTACAATGCACAGTTGTGTCAAGTTGGCTGGATGTCCTTTGGTGGTGGACCATTCTTGATACACACAGGAAACTGTTGAGTGCGAAAAACCCAGCAGCGTTGCAGTTCTTGACACACTCAAAACGGTGCGCCTGGCACCTACTACTATACCCTGTTCAAAGGCACTTAAATATTTTGTCTTGCCCATTCACTCTCTGAATGGCACACATACACAATCCATGTCTCAAGGCTTAAAAATCTTTAACCCGTCTCCTCCCCTTCATCCACACGGATTGAAGTGGATTTAACAGGTGACATCAATAAGAGATCATAGCTTTCACCTGGATTCACCTGGTCAGTCTATGTCATGGAAAGAGCAAGTGCTCCTAATGTTTTGTACACTCAGTGTACCTAATGCAGACATCGCCATTGGCTACACAGATTTGCATTAAGAGATCCCATGCAGCCTTGTTTACACGTTCGAACCCAGGAATGATTAGGATGATAGAATCCACATGATTTATTTGAATGATTTTTCCATTTGAGCGTCATTTCTATATAGTCTACACTTTCTCGTTCTGAACTTCTAAACACAAGTGTGTGGCTTCGTGACATTGATGGCAAGAGCAGCCACTCGCGGATCTAACACAGTTCCACCTCCAACACCACCAAAACATCCGCTATGCAGCTGTCTGCTGTCGCCTTAACACTTGATCTGATTGAATCTAGGTCAAAACATTTCGGGGAACTGAAAGGACCAGCTTCCATTCCCACTGAAAGTCACCAAGGACGCTGTTGTTTTCTAAACCACCATGCCATTTGGGTCCTGGTGGAAAGTAGTGCACTACGTAGGGAATACGGTGCTATTTTGTCCCTGATGTAGACAAATGTGATCGCTGTCATGGGTTTGTCATGAAATAACCTCTACGCTCCTGTCCCCAAGGATGGAAGAAGTTTAAGTCCAGTTTGTACTACCTCTCTACTGAGAAGAAATCCTGGACAGAGAGCAGGCAGGACTGTCTGGGACGAGGAGCACACCTGGTGATCATTAACAGCAAAGAGGAACAGGTGAGAGGGAGTTAGTCAATTATATTTTTGATAGTTTCAACATTTTGTTTCTATTTCAGCTCCTGTTTGTTTTTCACTTTATCATGTCGCTATCTTTAACCAATGTTTGCAAGCCCCCCCCTCCAAAAATAAAACGTGACTAGTCCTGACAGAAAAGCATGTTTGTATGTGATTCAAGATCTTTTCTTTGTGACAAAACTATAGGAATTTATCCATGAATGGAGTGGATGCCTGGACATCTATCTTGGTTTCCATGACACCAATACAGAGGGGGTTTGGGAGTGGATTAACGATGGCGCATTAGACCAATCATCAGCTCCTGTTACTACGTGAGTGGACCTGTTCTGGATTATATTTTACAGTCTAATTTGTAACAAATTCCTTTTTACCGTCTGATTATCTGTGTTGGTATTGGATGACTTTTTACTGTCTGTTTCTATGTGCTTCCTTCTATAGTTAGGGCCATCTACTTTAAGTGCTGCCTGTCTTCCCAGTAGCCTACTTGGTGCGTGAACTGCTGACTGCTCATAACTTTCAGATGATTGTTGACACATCAACCACGATTGAGGGGCAGGGCCATTTGGGACTGTTGTTGTTTTGGTAATCAGTGGCTGTATTGGATGGGGAGTGGTTTCTCCTCTCCTAGGCAATCAGAAATGAGCACCTTTGAAAGGCAATTAGCATTTAGTGTTAGTACTTCAGTCTGCCCTGTTTCCTCAGCGACAGCTGTCATGTCAGCGGCGGCGGTCTTGTTGCCAAAACTAAGATGGTCGTCGAAACAAAGGCGGTTCTGCCGAGTTGTTCAAGGAAGGCTCCACACCACTCTCTCACTTGAGTGTCTTACCTAGTTCCTTTCTGATGAACTCATTTTGCTCTTTTGTAGATTTGGCGACTATTAGTGTGTTCTATACCTGTTCACTCCTCTCCCTGTAGGCTTTACAGACACTCCACACCCTTCCACTACAGCCCTTGAAATGTAGTGTACCCTGCACGCACAACCCATGTGGAGTTCCTGGTTTTCCAATCTGCGGTCAAGTACGCAGAGTTCATCTCAGCCTATGCTGCTTTTCAGTCCCTTGACCTTTTGGCCCTGACAGAGACATGGATCACCCCAGAGAACACTGCTACTCCAGCTGCTCTCTCTTCATCTGACTACGTGTTCTCTCCTAGTTCGAGAGCATCTGGTCGTCGTGGTGACGGCACAGGACTACTCAGTTCTCCTAAGTGGAGATGTTCTCTTGTCTCCCTCTCCTCATTTCAATTTCAGGCAATACGCTTGACCTCACCTTTCCCCAGTCCCCTCCCACTCACAAGGCAGGCAATACGCTTGACCTCATCTTTACAAGAGGCTGTTTGCCTCCTAATCTCACTGCAACCCTCCAGGTCTCTGTTCGCCTCCTAATCTCACTGCAACCCTCCAGGTCTCCGTTCACCTCCTAATCTCACTGCAACCCTCCAGGTCTCTGTTCACCTCCTAATCTCACTGCAACCCCCTCCAGATCACTACTTTGTTTCCTTTTCTGTCTCCCTTTCCTCCAACCCTAACCACTCAGCACCTATCTAGATGGCCATGCGCCGTCACAATCTTCTCTCTCTCTATCTCTCTCTCTCTCTCTCTCCCACTACTCTCTCCTCTTCTATCCTATCATCTCTCCCTTCTGCTAAACCCTTCTCCCTCCTGTCTCCCGATTCTGCCTTTTTGACCCTACTCTCCTCCCTTTCCACATCATATGACTCACACTGTCCCCTTTCCTCCCTGGCCGGCTCGGCCCTCCCCTCCTGCCCCGTGGCTGTGACTCATTGCGAGCTTACAGAACAGGGCTGTGGGCAGCTGAGTGAAAAAGGAGGAAAATGTAACTCCCACCCGACAACCTGACCCCATCCCCTCCTCCAGACCATCTCTGGAGACCTCTCTTTCCTCATCAACTCATCCCTGACCACTGGCTGCGTCCCCTCTTGACTTGAAAATGGCCCGATCCGCTCCGCTCCTCAAGAAACCAACACTTGACTCCTCTGACATCAAAAACTACAGACCGGTATCCTTTTTAAAATTTTCTGTCCAAAACACTTGAGCGTGCGGTCTCTGACCAACTCTCTCCCAACCCGGGCACTCAGTTCTCCCACCTCTGGTCTCTTGGCCCTCCCACCTTTACGGAAGCCCAGTCCAATCTCTTCCTCCTGAAGCTAGGACAACAATCTTCCAAAAAACATCTGAAAGCCGACATCTTCAGAAAGTAGCTTAAATCATCCCACATACCCCTCCCCCACCACACCCACCCAGAAGCCTTTCATGAACTAACACTCACACTTGACTTTTTCCACCCTTACTAGCTCTTACTTAACCTTACTAGCTCTTACCCTACCTTACTAGCTCTTACCTAACCTTACTAGCTCTTACCTTACCTTACTAGCTCTTACCTAACCTTACTAGCTCTTACCTAACCTTACTAGCTCTTACTTAACCTTACTAGCTCTTACCCTACCTTACTAGCTCTTACCTAACCTTACTAGCTCTTACCTTACCTTAGTGGGCGCTAAATAGCTAGCTCTTCTAACCCAGTGACCGTACCTTACTAGTGTAACGGATGTGAAACGGCTAGCTTAGTGGGCGCTAAATAGCGTTTCAATAGCGAAGTAGTAGTTCCCCTTGCTCTGCAAGGGCCGCGGCTTTTGTGGCGCGATGGGTAACGATGCTTCGAGGGTGACTGTTGATGTGTGCAGAAGGTCCCTGGTTCGCGCCCGGGTATGGGCGAGGGACGGTTTAAAATTATACTGTTACATTGATGCTGTTGACCCGGATTACTGGTTGCTGCGAAAAAAAGGAGGAAGGTCAAAAGGGGGGTGAGTGTAACGGATGTGAAACGGCTAGCTTAGTTAGCGTGGGCGCTAAATAGCGTTTCAATCAGTGACGTCACTTGCTCTGAGACCTTGAAGTAGTAGTTCCCGTTGCTCTGCAAGGGCCGCGGCTTTTGTGGAGCGATGGGTAACGACGCTTCGTAGGTGTCAGTTGTTGATGTGTGCAGAAGGTCCCTAGTTCGCGCCCGGGCGAGGGGACGGTCTAAACTTATACTGTTACATTGATGCTTACCTTACCTTACTAGTGTAACGGATGTGAAACGGCTAGCTTAGTGGGCGCTAAATAGCGTTTCAACCAGTGACGTCACTTGCTCTGAGACCTTGAAGTAGTAGTTCCCCTTGCTCTGCAAGGGCTGCGGCTTTTGTGGAGCGATGGGTAACGATGCTTCGAGGGTGACTGTTGATGTGTGCAGAAGGTCCCTAGTTCGCGCCCGGGTATGGGCGAGGGGACGGTCTAAAATTATACTGTTACACTAGCTCTTACCTAACCTTACTAGCTCTTACCTTACCTTACTAGCTTCTTATCTTACCTTACTAGCTCTTACCTTACCTTACTAGCTCTTACCTTACTAGCGTTTACCTTACCTTACTAGCTCTTACCCTAACCTTACTAGCTCTTACCTTACCTTTCTAGCTCTTACCCTACCTTACTAGATCTTACCTAACCTTACTAGCTCTTACCTAACCTTACTAGCTCTTACCTTACTAGCTCTTACCTTACCTTACTAGCTCTTACCTTACCTTACTAGCTCTTACCTAACCTTACTAGCCCTTACCTTACCTTACTAGCGCTTACCTTACCTTACTAGCTCTTACCTTACCTTACTAGCTCTTACCTTACTAGCGCTTACCTTACCTTACTAGCTCTTACCTAACCTTACTAGCTCTTACCTTACCTTACTAGCTCTTGTCTTACCTTACTAGCTCTTGTCTTACCTTACTAGCTCTTACCTTACCTTACTAGCTCTTACCTTACCTTACTAGCTCTTACCTTACCTTACTAGCTCTTACCTAACCTCACTAGCTCTTACCTTACCTTACTAGCTCTTACCTTACTAGCTCTTACCTTACCAGCTCTTACCTTACTAGCTCTTACCTTACCTTATTAGCTCTTACCTAACCTTACTAGCTCTTACCTTACTAGCTCTTACCTAACCTTACTAGCTCTTACCTAACCTTACTAGCTCTTACCTTACCTTACTAGCTCTTACCTTACCTTACTAGCTCTTACCTTACCTTACTAGCTCTTATCTTACCTTACTAGCTCTTACATTACCTTACTAGCTCTTACCTTACTAGCGCTTACCTTACCTTACTAGCTCTTACCTAACCTTACTA
>NC_092165.1:6187088-6232088 GCF_045791955.1 Oncorhynchus clarkii lewisi | reverse complement strand
GTGCTCTTTCTCTCTCTCTCTCGTTCTCCTTTCTCTCGCTTGCTCACTCTCTTTTTCTCACTCACTCACTCTCTCTCTCTCTCTCTCTCTCTCTCTCTCTCTCTCTCTCTCTCTCTCTCTCTCTGTCCTGTTCACCCCCCTTTTCTCCTACTTTCCCTGTCTTTGTCTCTCCTCTAATCTACCCTCATGTCTCCCCCCTCCCAGTCGTATGGTGTGTGTACGGTGGGTCTGGAGTGGCTGTATCTCCTGGTGATGGTCTATGGTCTGTCCTGCTCCCTGTTCTCTTGCCTGTCCCTGTCCCTCCTCAGGCTGCCACGCTACGTCTCTCTGCTAGGGGGCGCTGTGATCCACGGTCCTCTGCTGGTGTTCCTGCTGTTCTGGTCCCCGGCTCCACGCTCACCTGATCAACTGCCTTACCTGCTGGTGGTGATTGCCCTCTGGGGAATGGGGTCTGCATTGAATAAGACTGGACTCAGCAGTGAGTTTTAGTACTATGATCACACGCACACACACACACACACACAGACACACACACACACACACACACACACACACAAACTCTTTTATTTCCTAGTTCAGATTTAATCATTTCCAACATTTATGTCTCCTCTCTCTCATATCTTCCACCTCTCCACCTCCCCTTTCTCTCTCTACCCCCCCCCCCCCCCCCTCTCCACCGCACCCCCCTTCTCTACCACCCCTCTCTACTACCCTCCTCTCTCACTCTCTCTTCCCCCTTGTCTATCGCCCTCCTCTCTTTCTCTTGCTCTCTTTCTATCTACCCCCCTCTCCACCGCACCCCCCCTCCCTCTCCACTGTCTCTGTCTCTCTCTCTCCCCGTGTCTGTCAGTTCTCCTGGGTATGTTGTATGAAGATAAAGAGAGACTGGACTTTGTCTACACCATATACCACTGGTGGCAGGCTATCGCCATCTTCATAGTCTACCTGTGGACTGGACTCATCATGAGGGTATGTGTGTGTCCCTGTGTGTGTCCCTGTGTCCCCATGTCCCCGTGTGTGTGTCCGTGTGCGTCCTCATGCGTGTGTGTCCTCATGCGTGTGTGTCCCCATGTGTCCGTGTGTTAGAACAAGTGTAAAAACGATTAATTTAAAGTGCTTATTTCACTCCTCTCTTTCTCTCCTTTCTCATTCCTGGTCCCTCCTCCTCAGGCCAAACTCTCCATTCTATTGGTCATCTTGCTGCTGGCGTGCTTCTGCTATTGGACGATGGAGCGACGCCTGGCCAAGAACGTGCTTTTCAGACTGCCTCGCATTCCCCGCCCCAAACACAAGGTAACCTATCACAATCTGTACATTTTTTTCTTTAAAATACCATTTGGCTGGAGAGAAAAGAGCAAATATCACCTTCACTAGTAATGCGATAAAGACAAGCAAAACAGAACACTGAAATGAAACAGTCTTTGTTTAAGGTTTGGCATTGGCAATAAAGACAATTAAAAGAGCAATATCAATGTGTCTTCGATAATGACACAAAGTCATCAATTGACATGTTTGGTCTGTAATGTAATATAATGTTGACTGCGTCACTTCCTCCTCAGGTCAAAGGTTATCGTTACCTGGAGGAGGAAAACTCAGATGAGTCGAACTCGGAGGAGAGTGATGAGGATGATGATGAAGAGCAGCAGGAGGAGGTGATCAGGGAGGACTTTGGCGGAGACGCAGGGTCGCAGGGCTCTGATTCGACCAGGGAGAGGAGAGGAGGGGCTAGGGGTCGGCGCAGGAGGAGAGACGATGATTATGAGCAAGCGGGGGAAAGGGAGGAGAGAGAGAAGGAGGGAGAGAGAGGGATAGAGAAAGAGTGAAAGAGCGAAAAATTGTTAGAGAGAGAGAGCGAGTCCTTTAGCTATCCTCTAGGTATCCTCTAAGTATCCTCTTGGTATCCTCTAAGTATCCTCTTGGTGTCATCTAGCTATCCTCTTGGTGTCCTCTACCTATCCTCTATGTATCCTCTATCTATTCTCTACCTGTGTCCTCTAGCTATCCTCTAGCTATCCTCTAGGTGTCCTCTAGCTATCCTCTAGCTATCCTCTTGGTGTCCTCTAGCTATCCTCTAAGTATCCTCTAGGTATCCTCTAGCTATCGTATTGGTGTCCTCTAGCTATCCTCTTGGTGTTCTCTCGCTATCCTCTAGCTATCCTCTAGGTATCCTCTAGGTGTCCTCTAGGTGTCCTCTAGGTATCCTCTAGCTATCCTCTTGGTGTCCTCTAGCTGTCCTGTAGCTATCCTCTAGCTATCCTCTAGCTATTCTCTCGCTGTCCTCTAGGTATCCTCTAGCTGTCCTCTAGCTGTCCTCTAGGTATCCTCTAGCTGTCCTCTAGCTGTCCTCTAGCTATCCTATAGGTATCCTCTAGCTGTCCTCTAGGTATCCTCTAGCTGTCCTCTAGCTGTTCTCTAGGTATCCTCTAGCTGTCCTCTAGGTATCCTCTAGCTGTTCTCTAGGTATCCTCTAGGTGTCCTCTAGCTGTCCTCTAGGTATCCTCTAGCTGTCCTCTAGCTGTCCTCTAGCTATCCTCTAGCTGTCCTCTAGCTGTCCTCTAGGTATCCTCTAGCTGTCCTCTAGCTATGCTCTAGCTGTCCTCTAGCTATCCTATAGGTATCCTCTAGCTGTCCTCTAGGTATCCTCTAGCTGTCCTCTAGCTGTTCTCTAGGTATCCTCTAGCTGTCCTCTAGGTATCCTCTAGCTGTTCTCTAGGTATCCTCTAGGTATCCTCTAGCTGTCCTCTAGGTATCCTCTAGCTGTACTCTAGGTATCCTCTAGCTGTCCTCTAGATGTCCTCTAGGTATCCTCTAGCTGTCCTCTAGGTATCCTCTAGCTGTCCTCTAGGTATCCTCTAGCTGTCATCTAGGTGTCCACTAGGTATCCTCTAGCTGTCCTCTAGGTATCCTCTAGGTATTCTCTAGCTGTCCTCTAGCTGTCCTCTAGGTGTCCTCTAGGTATCCTCTATCTGTCCTCTAGGTATCCTCTAGCTGTCCTCTAGGTATCCTCTAGCTGTCCTCTAGGTATCCTCTAGCTGTTCTCTAGGTATCCTCTAGGTATTCTCTAGCTGTCCTCTAGCTGTCCTCTAGGTATCCTCTAGCTGTCCTCTAGGTATCCTCTAGGTATTCTCTAGCTGTCCTCTAGCTGTCCTCTAGGTGTCCTCTAGGTATCCTCTAGCTGTCCTCTAGGTATCCTCTAGGTATCCTCTAGCTGTCCTCTAGCTGTCCTCTAGGTATCCTCTAGGTATCCTCTAGCTGTCCTCTAGGTATCCTCTAGGTGTCCTCTAGGTATCCTCTAGCTGTCATCTAGGTATCCTCTAGCTGTCCTCTAGGTATCCTCTAGCTGTCCTCTAGCTATCCTCTAGGTATCCTCTAGCTGTCCTCTAGCTATCCTCCAGGTATCCTCTATGTATCCTCTAGCTATTCTCTAGCTGTCCTCTAGGTATCCTCTGGGTATCCTCTAGCTGTCCTCTAGCTATCCTCTAGCTGTCCTCTAGCTGTCCTCTAGGTATCCTCTAGCTATCCTCTAGCTGTCCTCTAGCTATCTAGCTGTCCTCTAGGTGTCCTCTAGGCATCCTCTAGCTGTCCTCTAGGTATCCTCTAGCTGTCCTCTAGCTATCCTTTAGCTGTCCTCTATGTATCCTCTAGCTGTCCTTTAGCTATCCTCTAGCTGTCCTCTAGGTATCCTCTAGGTACTTTCCCCAGTCCAGCTCTCTTACATCAGTGCAGATTAAGGAAAGGAGTTGAATCAGAAGAAGAGACAAAACGGGTGTGTCTCAAATGTAACCCTTTTCACTTCATAGTGCCCTACTTTTGACCCCGAACCCTGGTCAAAAGTTGTGCACTATGAATAAAGGTCCCATTTGGAATGCAGACAATACTGTATGTCTAGGCTGTTGACATGCACCTAGAGGGGGATTGACATATATAGATAATAAACCCAGTCATAATTGAAGAGGTTCATCCACAGGAGGATAAAACAGAGCAGTACAGGAGGATAAAACAGAGCGTTACAGGAGGATAAAACTGAGCGGTACAGGAGAATAAAACAGAGCGGTACAGGAGGATTAAACAGAGCGGTACAGGAGAATAAAACAGAGCGGTACAGGAGGATTAAACAGAGCGGTACAGGAGGATAAAACCAGAGTGGTACAGGAGGATTAAACCAGAGTGGTACAGGAGGATTAAACAGAGCGGTACAGGAGGATTAAACAGAGCGGTACAGGAGGATTAAACAGAGCGGTACAGGAGGATTAAACAGAGCGGTACAGGAGGATTAAACAGAGCGGTACAGGAGGATAAAACCAGAGTGGTACAGGAGGATAAAACCAGAGTGGTACAGGAGGATAAAACAGAGCGGTACAGGAGGATAAAACAGCGGTACAGGAGGATAAAACAGAGTGGTACAGGAGGAAAGAGAAGAACAGGGGATTTTACACAGAAGGAAAGAGGATGGAGAGAGGACAGGAATTCCGTTTCGAAGGATTCTCATAACACAACTGAAAAGGGAAGAAGTTATTTACTCCACTTCAAATATAAACCAGTTTCCCTCCGGTGCATGATCACATGGGGTTTGGCCCAAATGGCACGCTATTCACTATATAGTGCACTCATTTTGAACGGCCAAAAGTAGTGTACTACATAGGGAATGGGGTGCCATTTCGGACTCACCCATACTGTATAGACAGACACCTGAAACATATGTGAAGTTAGGTACATCACAGGCACTTTTGACAGGGCACATACAGGGCTCTGGTCAAAAGTAGTGCACTATAGAGGGAATAAGGTGCCATCTGGGACACAGCCTTTGTATTTCAACACTGTATTGTTAGTCAGCTGTGTTGTCATGGTTCCTAGCTCAGGTGTTTTGAGTGGCCTACATTTTATGTTTTTTTTTTTGTAAGGAATTTATTCAATCAATGATTTTGAAAAAGTTGAATTATAGTCATGAATTATAATGAGAATGAATTGATTGTAATTGTTTTTTATGACTGTTTTGAAGTTGTTTTCTGAGTATAAAGCTGGTTTTGTGCCTCTTGATGTGGGTGTTCTGTTATCAAAGACCAATAGATGTCTTTGATAGATGTCTTTTATAGATACAATAGATGTTGAGTACAGATGTACAGTATAATACAAGTATATACTATATGTAGTAGATGTATTGTAGATATGTGTATGAAGACATTTAGATGTATCTATATAAAGACATACATATAGTACAGTATATAGTAGATGTGTGTATGAAGACATATAGTACAGTATATAGCTGTACAGTATATAGTAGATGTGTGTATGAAGACATATAGTACAGTATATAGTAGATGTGTGTATGAAGACATATTGTACAGTATATAGTAGATGTGTGTATGAAGACATATAGTACAGTATATAGTAGATGTGTGTATGAAGACATATAGTACAGTATATAGTAGATGTGTATATGAAGACATATAGTACAGTATATAGTAGATGTGTGTATGAAGACATATAGTACAGTATATAGTAGATGTGTGTATGAAGACATATTGTACAGTATATAGTAGATGTGTGTATGAAGACATATAGTACAGTATATAGTAGATGTGTGTATGAAGACATATAGTACAGTATATAGTAGATGTGTGTATGAAGACATATAGTACAGTATGTATCCCTTCTCTACACACCAGTCAGTGAAGCAGGTAAGTGCCCACTCTTGTTTTGTTTCACGGTGTTCTTTCCGTTTTGTTTTCTCTGAAATTCATCAAACGCTTATTTTCTACATCGTCATGCCAACCTATTGTTGATGTAGCCATTTTAATAAAGGGGAAAAGAAGCAACGTCATGGTATACGATCTCACATACACACGGCTGAATGCTGTTTTAGCCAATCAGCATCCAGTATCCAAACTACCCAGTGTATAGTACAGTATATAGTGAATGTGTACAAACATATACTACCCAAGAAGAACACAGGACCCAGGTCTGAGTTGAGCATGAGTTTATTGGTCAGTGATGATCTCCCTCCTCCTCCTCTCTCACCACTACTGTCTATTGCTGTTATTGGTGCTGGTGAACCAAAGTCCCTGATATGTATCTGTGATATATATACTACAACCTGCAAGACTGTTATTACACTATAACGGTCCTCTATAACGTGTTACAGTGATGACTTAACTCGTCTCACGTTGCTGTTGACGTTACGGCACTGATATACGAGGCGCCTCTCGTAGGAATAATACCCTGTTGTGTTATCAACCAGAGTATCTGAGGACGTCTGTGACGGAGTTGAGATGTGTTAGTAGAAACTGTGGGATGGTTCTGACTGACTGTGTTTGTGTTGGCCGTGCTGTGACAAGGCCCCAGTAGACCCAGCCCTAGGCCGAAGCCTGGGGCTCTGTTAGGGGTACGGTCCGCTCTGGGCCCGGTTAGTGCTGGATACGGCGGATAGACTGGATCTGGGGGGTCTGGCAGTGGGAGCCCCAGTTCTTCCAGTGCTGGTAATCTCCACTGTGTCTCTCACACTCCATGATGTACTGCTGGCCCCTGTAGCCGGGGAACTGGTAGCACACAAAGCTGTGGGGATGGAGGGAGAGAGGAGAGAGGGAGCGGAGGGGGAGGGATGGAGAGAGGGAGAGAGAGGGTGATAGGTGGGGTGCAGAGGGAGGGAGAGACATGTTTGGCTTAGAGTGGAGTTTCGCTTGACATTGAATAGAATTGTCACACAATGTTTTGCTTTAATTGTTTCACTACAGCAAGATTGGAGTGTGTTTGTGTCAGTGGAGGCTGCTGAGGGGAGGACGTCTCATAATAACAGCTGGATCAGAGCAAATGGAATGGCATCAAACACATAGAAACCACGTGGTTGATACCATTACACTTATTTCGATCCAGCAGTCACCACAAGCCCCCCCCCCCCCAAATAAGGTACCACCAACCTCCTGAGGTTTGTGCCATTGTGTTTTTGTAAAGTATCTAATTAGTGAGTGTGTGCTTGTGTTTAATGTTGACTTACGCGCCACACTGAATGTGCATGGATCCGACCTCGGGCATGCACCAGCCCATGGCCCTCAGAGAGGGGTAATCATCACACAGCTCAGCGCTGCGGCCCATGAAGTTCTCTGTCTCAAAGATCTGCATACGACTGCTCTGGTGGGACTGGGAGGGGAAGGAGGAGAGAGGATAGAGGGGGAGGGTGGAGCGAGGATACAGGGAGAGCGAGGATAGAGGGGGAGAGAGGATAGAGGGAGAGAGAGGATAGAGGGAGAGAGAGGATAGAGGAGGAGGGTGGAGCGAGGATAGAGGGAGAGCGAGGATAGAGGGGGAGAGAGGATAGAGAGGATAGAGGGAGAGAGAGGATAGAGGGAGAGAGAGAATAGAGGGGTAGGGTGGAGCGAGGATTGAGGGATAGACAGGATAGAGGGAGTGGAAGAGAGAAGGGGAGAGAGAGTTGGAGGGATAAACACGATAGGACACAATCTCAGTTAGTTTCCTTTTTGCTTTCTCATACAGACTGACACATGCAGTACTCTATCCTTCTCTCTGTCTTCTATAAACACTAACATAGAATACTGACCACTGTCTTCTATAAACACTAACATAGAATACTGTCTTCTATAAACACTAACATAGAATCCTGTCTTCTATAAACACTAACATAGAATACTGTCTTCTATAAACACTAACATAGAATACTGTCTTCTATAAACACTAACATAGAATACTGTCTTCTATAAACACTAACATACAATACTGTATTCTATAAACACTAACATAGAATACTGTCTTCTATAAACACTAACATAGAATACTGTCTTCTATAAACACTAACATAGAATACTGTCTTATATAAACACTAACATAGAATACTGTCTTCTATAAACACTAACATAGAATACTGACACTCTTTCCCACGCTCTCTATGTATCCATCGCTCGCTGTATTTCTCTCTCTCTCCCACACACACACACACACACACACACACACACACACACACACACACACACAGTCCTCACAGCGCAGTAGATGGGGCGCAGGGACATGAGGCGCTCCACGTGGTAGGACAGGGAGCCGCTGTAGGCGTCCCAGTGGGGGTACTCTCCTCTCTCCAGGATGAACTGCTGGCCCTGGAAGTCATGATGTTCAAAGCCCACCCAGCTACAGGGGTAGGGAGAGAGAGTTACTGACATGTTACATTCAGAGATAGAAGGGGACAGAGAGGGGGGAGAGAGAGTTACTGACATGTTACATTCAGAGATAGAAGGAGACAGAGAGGGGGGAGAGAGAGTTACTGATATGTTACATTCAGAGATAGAAGAGGACAGAGAGGGAGGAGAGGGAGTTACTGACGTTACATTCAGAGATAGAAGGGGACAGAGGGGGAGAGAGAGTTACTGACATGTTACATTCAGAGATAGAAGGAGACAGAGAGGGGGGAGAGAGAGTTACTGATATGTTACATTCAGAGATAGAAGGGGACAGAGAGGGGGGAGAGAGAGCTACTGATATGATACATTCAGAGATAGAAGGGGACAGAGAGGGAGGAGAAAGTTACTGATATGTTACATTCAGAGATAGAAGGGGACAGAGAGGGAGGAGAGAGAGTTACTGATATGTTACATTCAGAGATAGAAGGGGACAGTGAGGGAGGAGAAAGTTACTGATATGTTACATTCAGAGATAGAAGGGGACAGAGAGGGAGGAGAGAGAGTTACTGATATGTTGCATTCAGAGATAGAAGGGGACAGAGAGGGAGGAGAGATAGTTACTGATATGTTACATTCAGAGATAGAAGGGGACAGAGAGGGAGGAGAGAGAGTTACTGATATGTTACATTCAGAGATAGAAGGGGACAGAGAGGGAGGAGAAAGTTACTGATATGTTACATTCAGAGATAGAAGAGGACAGAGAGGAGAGAGTTACTGACACGTTGCATTTCATTCAACGAGAGAAGGGGACAGATGAAAATACAATGAGAAAAGAGCAGGACAGAGGGACAACACCCCACCCTGGTGGTCAATGGTTGACCATGCATGACAACAGGCTACAGCACAGAGAATCATACCCCCACCCACCCACACAGACAAACACCAAACACAGATACCCCCACTCACCAACACACACACACACACCGATACCTCCACTCACACACACAGCCTCCACAGACAACCAGGGTTGTAAGAGACTCACGCTCCACCACCACACACACACCAATACCTCCACTAACACACACAGCCTCCACAGACAACCAGGGTTGT
The DNA here is from genome assembly GCF_045791955.1 of Oncorhynchus clarkii lewisi. Taxonomy (NCBI): domain Eukaryota; kingdom Metazoa; phylum Chordata; class Actinopteri; order Salmoniformes; family Salmonidae; genus Oncorhynchus; species Oncorhynchus clarkii. Next base: position 6,222,855 of record NC_092165.1, on the reverse strand, counting down.
AAGAGACTCACGCTCCACCAACACACACACACCAATACCTCCACTCACACACACAGCCTCCACAGACAACCAGGGTTGTAAGAGACTCACGCTCCACCAACACACACACACACAGCCTCCACAGACAACCAGGGTTGTAAGAGACTCACGCTCCACCACCACACACACACACAGCCTCCACAGACAACCAGGGTTGTAAGAGACTCACGCTCCACCACCACACACACACACAGCCTCCACAGACAACCAGGGTTGTAAGAGACTCACGCTCCACCTCCACACACACACACACAGCCTCCACAGACAACCAGGGTTGTAAGAGACTCACGCTCCACCACCACACACACACACAACCTCCACAGACAACCAGGGTTGTAAGAGACTCACGCTCCACCAACACACACACACACAGCCTCCACAGACAACCAGGGTTGTAAGAGACTCACGCTCCACCACCACACACACACACAGCCTCCACAGACAACCAGGGTTGTAAGAGACTCACGCTCCACCATCACACACACACACAGCCTCCACAGACAACCAGGGTTGTAAGAGACTCACGCTCCACCACCACACAAACACACAGCCTCCACAGACAACCAGGGTTGTAAGAGACTCACGCTCCACCAACACACACACACACAGCCTCCACAGACAACCAGGGTTGTAAGAGACTCACGCTCCACCAACACACACACACACAGCCTCCACAGACAACCAGGGTTGTAAGAGACTCACGCTCCACTCTCCACTCTGATAGAACGGATGTTGTCCAGACCACAGTTCTGGATGTTACAGCACTCAGAGGTGAACTCCTGGCACTTGCCCTGGAAGTGCTCCTGCTCAAACACAGTCACCTACAGGGACAGATAGATAGATATTAGTGTGTTTGTGTAAATCATATAATCGATTATTTAAATATATGTGTGTGTGTGTGTGTGTGTGTGTGTGTGTGTGTGTGTGTGTGTGTGTGTGTGTGAGATCACCTTGAAAAAAGGGGCCATACCCATGCCAGGGAAAAACATGGGGGAGGTCATGTGGGTTTTAGTAGCTCTATTCATGTCTATAGAGAGAGGGGGAGGGAGAGAGGGGAGAGAGAGAGGGGGGGGAGAGAGAGCGAGAGAGGAGAGAGAGAGAGAGGTGGCATGAGAGGGAAGTTTCATCATTTAAACTAGGTTAGATTACAATTCAATGTATTAAAATTCTTTAATATTGTTTAAGCATTCCCAGTAATCTATGAAATATGTTAATGATGATATCTGGAAACGTCCTCATGTTCGAGATGTCACTCGGGTATTATTTCCATTCTGATGGAACCAACTGATGGAGCCACAACCAACTAACATTACTGCCAGCATCCAAAAACTCTAATAAAAGGTCATGGTAGCGTAGTATAGCATATCCCCAAAGATGTTGTGACAATCCTTACAATTTTTTTTTTTTTTTTTAAATGTAAAAGTTAAAAACTGGTTAAAACCATTTTATAAAACGTACTGTAACATAAGCCAACACAAAATCCAATAACTTAACGTTATCAATTTCTAATAACAGCCTATATTTATTCCATCACCATTACATTTAATATTTTTATAAATATAGGCTAAGAAATACTTCTCAAAATGTTTATCCAATTATGAGTGTTACGCGGGTGGATAGCCTAGGCCTAAATCTGTTCTGTTGAAACACCATGGGCTATTCGGTTCAACCAGGACCGGGGGCTTACCTGGTTCGTCTCCTCTCCTCTCTCACGCGCCAATCCTTTTACATAGAGTTTTGTGAGAATCTGTCTCTTCTGTTTTATACCGCAGTCCACGGTGGCCCGCGTGTCTCCACTGGCGACAACGTGCGTGCGTGTGCGCGTTTCATCATGTCTGTGTGAGTGAGGTGTAAGTGAGTTGGGGGTAAAGTTAGCACGCCCGTGCGCGTGTTTCTATGTCGGCACCCCTCTGTGTATCCGTGCGTAAATGTGTCCTATGGTGCGCGCGGCCGTGTGAGCAATACACGAGTCCCCCCCCCCCTCTCCCTCTCTCCCTTTATTTGTTTCCTGTGCGGTCGGGTGTGCGCCTTGTTGACTCAGCAGATAATATAGTACCGGTTGAATGCATGGTGGGACAGTGATGTTCGCGGTCCGTTCAGAGTGAATGGGGGGGCCCAGTGTTGGGCCGAATGCCGTTATATTCGTATAGGTCAGCAGTGCCATCGTATAGCATTAACAATGGCCGGGCTGTAGGTAGAGCGTTAACAATGACCTGGCTGTAGGTAGAGAATGACAAGAATTTACCTCTCCTGTGCTGTGGTCAGACCACTGTGTGCTTTTAGAGGAAAACATTTAGGAAAATGATGGAAACTAGAAATTAGTGTCAAAGAGTGTGACTTCAGTTAAATGTAGAGATAATGTTATGAAATAGCTGCCTTGCCTATCACAATCACATCAATCAAATTAGATGTTAGTATTGATATAGCATAATATACTAACCCTAGTTATATAGCCTATTCTATAGAAGCAAAAGGTCAAGTCACAGCCATACATTTTTTTAAAGTGAGCTAAAATTGTAGTAGGTTACTGCAGTAGGTTAGGCTATAATAGAGATGTTAGGCCAAGAAATTATGTTCTGTTTATCCAAGCCCATAGTACTGGTGAGTTCACACGGTTGTCATGGTGAGCCCCCCCCCCCTCCACACACACACACACAGTTCCTGATGACCTCATTTAACCCTTGACCTCTGAGCTAGAACATTTGAGGAGGTTATGGCAGGCTGGTGGCCGACTGTTTACATACAAACTTCATATTTGGTATATTGCATGTGCAACAATATTATTTGAACAGTGAGGTTGCAGATTTTAGACTAAGAACATTAAGGTAGGAATTCCACATTTACATACCAGAGAGGCTATTTTTAAATCATGTTGATGCAGGCCGCAAATTGATGACTGAAATGTCAAGATTTTAATAGTGGTCGAGAGGAGAGAGATAGAAATGTCTTGTAACTGACATGACTCCTATATGAATGAGTAGCATGTATATTCTACATGATATATTTCTATCTGAACGTGCTGTAGTGGGGCATCCTACTTAGATGTTGCAGATGAAAATGCCTTTCATAGAGCTGTTGTGATTCCTTAATCAAATCAAATCAAATTGTGTTTTATTAGTCACATGCGCCGAATACAACAAGTGTAGACCTTACAGTGAAATGCTTACTTACATTCCCCTAACCAACAGGGCAGTTTCAAAAATATGGATAAGAATAAGAAATAAAAGTAGCAAGTGATTAAAGAGCAACAGTAAAATAACAATAGCGAGACTATACACAGGGGGGGTACCGATACAGAGTCAATGTGCAGGGGGCAGTGGTTAGCTGAGGTAATATGTACATGTAGGTAGAGTTATTAAAGTGACAATGCATAGATGATAACTACAGAGAGCAGCAGCGGTGTGAAAGAGAGGGGGGGGGGGGGGGGGGGGCAATGCAAATAGTCTAGGTAGCCATTTGATTAGATATTCAGGAGTCTTATGGCTTTGGGCTGTTTAGAAGCCTCTTGGACCTAGACTTGGCGCTCCGGTACCGCTTGCCATGCAGTAGCAGAGAGAACAGTCTATTACTAGGGTGGCTGGATTTTTAGGGCCTTCCTCTTACACCGCCTGGTATAGAGGTCCTGGATGGCAGGAAGCTTGGCCCCAGTGATGTACTGGGCTGTTTGCACTACCCTCGGTGGTGCCTTGTGGTCGGAGGCCAAGCAGTTGCCATACCAGGCAGTGTTGCAAACATTTAGGATGCTCTCGATGGTGCAGCTGTAGAACCTTTTGAAGATCTGAGGACCCATGCCAAATCTTTTCGGTTTCCTGAAGGGGAATAGGTTTTGTCGTGCCCTCTTCACGACTGTCTTGGTGTGCTTGGACCATGTTAGTTTGTTGGTGATGTGGACACCAAGGAACTTGAAGCTCTCAACCTTCTCCACTACAGCCCCGTCAATGAAAATGGGGGCGTACTCGGTCCTCTTTTTCATGTAGTCCACAATCATCTCCTTTGTCTTGATCACGTTGAGGGAGAGGTTGTTGTCCTGGCACCCCACGGCCAGGTCTCTGACCTCCTCCCTGTAGGCTGTCTCGTCGTTGTCGATGATCAGGCCTACCACTGTTGTGTCAACGGCAAACTTAATGATGGTGTTGTAGTCGTGCCTGGCCATGCAGTCGTGAGTGAACAGGAGGGGACTGAGCACACACCCCCTGAGGGGCCCCTGTGTTGAGGATCAGCGTGGCGGATGTGTTGTTACCTACCCTTACCACCTGGAGGCGGCCCATCAGGAAGTCCAGGATCCAGTTGCAGAGGGAGGTGTTAAGTCCCAGGGTCCTTAGCTTATTGATTGAGTTCTGAGGGCACTATGGTGTTGAATGTCGAGCTGTAGTCAATGAATAGCATTCTCACATAGGTGTTCCTTTTGTCAAGGTGGGAAAGGGCAGTGTGGAGTGCAATAGAGATTACATCATCTGTTGATCTGGTGGGGTGGTATGCAAATTGGAGTGGATCTAGGGTTTCTGGGATAATGGTGTTGATGTGAGCCATAACCAGCCTTTCAAAGCACTTCATGGCAACAGACGTGAGTGCTACGGGTCGGTAGTCATTTAGACAGGTTACCTTAGTGTTCTTGGACACAGGGACTATGATGGTCTGCTTAATACATCTTGTTATTAAGGACTTGGACAGGGAGAGTTTGAAAATGTCAGTGAAGACACTTGCCAGTTGGTCAGCGCATGGTCACAGTACATGTCCTGGTAATCCGTCTGGCCCTGCGGGCTTGTGAATGTTGACCTGTTTAAAGGTCTTACCCACATCGGCTGCGGAGAGCGTGATCACACGCTCTTCCGGAACAGCTGGTGCTCTCATGCATGTTTTAGTGTTATTTGCCTCTAAGCGAGCATAGAAGTAGTTTAGCTCGTCTGGTAGGCTCGTGTCATTGGGCAGCTCTCGGCTGTGCTTCCCTTTGTAGCCTGTAATGGTTTGCAAGCCCTGCCACATCTGACGAGCGTCAGAGCCGGTATAGGTCGATTCGATCTTAGTCCTGTATTGACGCTTGGCTGTTTGATGGTTCGTCAGAGGGCAGAGCGGGATTTCTTATAAGCTTCCAGGTGAGAGTCCCGCTCCTTGAAAGCGGCAGCTCTAGCCTTTAGCTCTAGCCTGTAATCCATTGCTTCTGGTTGGGGTATGTACGTACGGTCACTGTGGGGATGACGTCATCGATGCACTCATTGATGAAGCCGATGACTGATGTGATGTACTCCTCAATGCCATCGGAGGAATCCCAGAACACATTCCAGTCTGTGCTAGCAAAACAGTCCTTTAGCTTAGCATGTGCTTCATCTGACCACTTTTTCATTGACAGAGACACAGGTGCCTCCTGCTTTCATTTTTGCAGGAATCAGGAGGATAGAATTATGGTCAGATTTGCCAAATGAAGGGCGAGGGAGAGCTTTGTATGCGTCTCTTTGTGTGTGGAGAAAAGGTGGTCCAGAGATTTTTTCCCTCTGGTTGCACATTTAACATGCTGAAATTTGGTAAAACGGATGTAAGTTTCCCTGCGTTAAAGTTCCCGTCTGCTAGGAGTGCCGCCTCTGGGTGAACGTTTTCTTGTTTGCTTTTGGCGGAATACAGCTTATTCAATGGGGTCTTAGTGCCAGCCTCAGTCTTTGGTGGTATATAAACAGCTATGAGAAATAAAGATGAAAACTCTCTAGGTAGATAGTGTGGTCTACAGCTTATCATGAGATACTCTACCTCAGGCGAGCAATAGCTCAATACTTCCTAAGATATCGTGCACCAGCTGTTATTTACAAAAATAACACTATGTACAAAATAATTACAAAAAAAAGAGTTACAAACAAAAAAACACAATTGGTTGGGGACACCTAAAACGCACATGACCACCAAATTGACCCTAGAAAATGGAGAGGACACCATTTAGAAATGCTTTATCCCTTAGTTAATGCTGTGGGTTCATATCACAGAAATATTTAGAGGAATCAACTCGGATATAACCCATTTTAGCATGGACATTGTCATTGAGGGCTTCCACCATTTTAAAGTAGTCAACTGGATGGGGATTCCTAAGGGTTTGGAGGGAGCAGAGCGTCTTCAAATTGGATTGCCTCTGGTTTTTTAATGGCTGTTATACAGTGCCTTGCGAAAGTATTCGGCCCCCTTGAACTTTGCGACCTTTTGCCACATTTCAGGCTTCAAACATAAAGATATAAAATTGTATTTTTTTGTGAAGAATCAACAACAAGTGGGACACAATCATGAAGTGGAACGACATTTATTGGATATTTCAAACTTTTTTAATAAATCAAAAACTGAAAAATTGGGCGTGCAAAATTATTCAGCCCCCTTAAGTTAATACTTTGTAGCGCCACCTTTTGCTGCGATTACAGCTGTAAGTCGCTTGGGGTATGTCTCTATCAGTTTTGCACATCGAGAGACTGACATTTTTTCCCATTCCTCCTTGCAAAACAGCTCGAGCTCAGTGAGGTTGGATGGAGAGCATTTGTGAACAGCAGTTTTCAGTTCTTTCCACAGATTCTCGATTGGATTCAGGTCTGGACTTTGACTTGGCCATTCTAACACCTGGATATGTTTATTTTTGAACCATTCCATTGTAGATTTTGCTTTATGTTTTGGATCATTGTCTTGTTGGAAGACAAATCTCCATCCCAGTCTCAGGTCTTTTGCAGACTCCATCAGGTTTTCTTCCAGAATGGTCCTGCATTTGGCTCCATCCATCTTCCCATCAATTTTAACCATCTTCCCTGTCCCTGCTGAAGAAAAGCAGGCCCAAACCATGATGCTGCCACCACCATGTTTGACAGTGGGGATGGTGTGTTCAGCTGTGTTGCTTTTACGCCAAACATAACGTTTTGCATTGTTGCCAAAAAGTTCAATTTTGGTTTCATCTGACCAGAGCACCTTCTTCCACATGTTTGGTGTGTCTCCCAGGTGGCTTGTGGCAAACTTTAAACAACACTTTTTATGGATATCTTTAAGAAATGGCTTTCTTCTTGCCACTCTTCCATAAAGGCCAGATTTGTGCAATATACGACTGATTGTTGTCCTATGGACAGAGTCTCCCACCTCAGCTGTAGATCTCTGCAGTTCATCCAGAGTGATCATGGGCCTCTTGGCTGCATCTCTGATCAGTCTTCTCCTTGTATGAGCTGAAAGTTTAGAGGGACGGCCAGGTCTTGGTAGATTTGCAGTGGTCTGATACTCCTTCCATGTCAATATTATCGCTTGCACAGTGCTCCTTGGGATGTTTAAAGCTTGGGAAATCTTTTTGTATCCAAATCCGGCTTTAAACTTCTTCACAACAGCATCTCGGACCTGCCTGGTGTGTTCCTTGTTCTTCATGATGCTCTCTGCGCTTTTAACGGACCTCTGAGACTATCACAGTGCAGGTGCATTTATACGGAGACTTGATTACACACAGGTGGATTGTATTTATCATCATTAGTCATTTAGGTCAACATTGGATCATTCAGAGATCCTCACTGACCTTCTGGAGAGAGTTTGCTGCACTGAAAGTATAGGGGCTGAATAATTTTGCACGCCCAATTTTTCAGTTTTTGATTTGTTAAAAAAGTTTGAAATTTCCAATAAATGTCGTTCCACTTCATGATTGTGTTCCACTTGTTGTTGATTCTTCACAAAAAAATACAGTTTTATATCTTTATGTTTGAAGCCTGAAATGTGGCAAAAGGTCGCAAAGTTCAAGGGGGCCGAATACTTTCGCAAGGCACTGTATATATCATCATTTAGTGGCCACAATGAATGAATGACACACAACATTTGGTTCAGGACTCCAGCACCACAGGTGAGGATAAATCACAATTATAAACTTGACAGTTTTATCAAACACAAAAGTAGAACATTTACTATTTTCAATGGAGATAGATGAGACCTCTTTCCATCTCTATGGTTGATATTCACACAATGTTAGGTCCAGCAGCCTGGCCCTACACATAATAATGTCAGAAAAGCGTATTCTAATAGTGTAAAAGGCTGTTAGTTGACCATAATATGTTCTATGCCCATTTGAATAGGGAAAGGGTGTTCATTTGTTTGATGAGGTTACAGATTTTCTCAGGGAATCCCATTTCAATTTTAAGGCATGCCACATGGAGTCCTGACCCCCAAATTTGGGAACCACTGCCCTAATCCCTATTCTATGTGACTGTTCTACTTGATACATATCTATCTGAACATTCTGTTGTGTGGCATCGCACTGAACTCGGCCCCCTGTTCTATGGCCCCACAGACTCCTCCCATCCAGACATGCTACTGTTCAGAAGTGATGAGGGCACAGATCCAAAATGGCTACTGTACACACCATGAACCTCTGGTATGAGGTGGAAACTGTGACTATGTTCCAAATGGCACCCTATTTCCTATGGGTCCCGGTCAAACATTGTGCACTGAGGGGCATCCCGGGTGGCGCAGTGGTCTAAGGCTGTGCCACCAGAGACTCTGGGTTCGAGCCCAGGGTCGGTCGCAGCCGGCCGCGCCCGGGAGGCCCATGGGGCGGCACACAATTGGCCTAGCGTCGTCCGAGTTAGGGAGGGTTTGGGGATAACCTCACATCACGCACTATTGACTCCTGTGGTGGGCTGGGCGCAGTGCACGCTGGCTAGGTATACAGTGTTTCCTCCGACACATTGGTGTGGCTGGCTTCTGTGTTGGATGTGCGCTGTGTTAAAAAGCAGTGTGGCTTGGGTTGTGTTTCGGAGGACACATGGCTCTTGACCTTCGCCTCTCCCGAGTCCGTACGGAAGTTGTAGCGATGAGACAAGAAAGTAACTACTAACAATTGGATACCACGAAATTGGAGAGACATAGGGGGTAAAAAAAATAATAATTGTGCACTAAAATAGGGAACAGGGTGCCATTTAGGATTCAGATAACTGTCTCTAGGCACAGTTCTAGGATCAGCTTACCCTCTCCATATTCTAAGCTGTATCAGTAGGAGGGAAATCATATAAACTGACCTTAGATCTAATTGGTCCTACTCTATGTCACAGAGTCGTGAAGTATTTTGTATATTTGGCATGTTGGTATAGTTCAGTGGTGTCTAATATGAGGCCTGCTACTTGATAATGTGTCATTAAATTGTTTTATCCAATGTGAAAAGACATACAATTTAACATGAACATGTCCATGTTGGGGAGATGACAATTCACTCAATAGCTGTACATTTACTGACGATGCTACTTGGGCAGTGAGATGATTCATGTTGTGTACCTCACCAAAAGTAGGCCAACTGTCTATAATAGGGATGTAGAAGTCACTTTACCTGCACTAAGGGGCCATTTCTGAGAAGTCAGGAAGAATAGGTTTTAAAAAACAACCGCTGAAAAGCTGCATTGTTATGTTCTAACCCATTCACATGATGTTCTTGTTGGTGTAGCTACAATGACAAAATAACAGGGGGACTACCATAGACCATACCACCATACTACCATACTACCATACTACCATAGACCACAGATCATACCACCATACTACCATACTACCATAGACCATACTACCATACTATCATAGACCATACCACCATACTACCATACTACCATACCACCATACTACCATACTACCATACCACCATACCACCATACTACCATACTACCATAGACCATACCACCATACTACCATACTACCATACTACCATAGACCATACTACCATACTACCATAGACCATACTACCATAGACAATACTACCATACTACCATACTACCATACTACCATAGACCATACTACCATAGACCATACTACCATACTACCATAGACCATACTACCATACTACCATAGACCATAGACCATACCACCATACTACCATACTACCATAGACCACAGACCATAGACCATACCACCATACTACCATACTACCATAATACCATACTACCATACTACCATACTACCATAGACCATATACCATGCTACCATACTACCATACTACCATAGCCCATACTACCATACTACCATACTACCATAGACCATACTACCATAGACCATACTACCATACTACCATAGACCATACTACCATACTGCCATAGACCATACTACCATATACCATACTACCATGCTACCATGCTACCATAGACCACACTACCATACTACCATACTACCATAGACCATACTACCATAGACCATACTACCATACTACCATAGACCATGCCACCATACTACCATACTACCATACCACCATACTACCATACTATCATAGACCATGCCACCATACTACCATACTACCATAGACCACAGACCATAGACCATACCACCATGCTACCATACTACCATACTACCATACTACCATAGGCCATACTACCATACTACCATAGGCCATACTACCATAGACCATACTACCATACTACCATAGACCATACTACCATACTGCCATAGACCATACTACCATAGACCATACTACCATACTACCACAGACCATACTACCATACTACCACAGACAATACTACCATACTACCATACTACCATACTACCATAGACCATACTACCATAGACCATACAGTGCCTTGCGAAAGTATTCGGCCCCCTTGAACTTTGCGACCTTTTGCCACATTTCAGGCTTCAAACATAAAGATATAAAACTGTATTTTTTTGTGAAGAATCAACAACAAGTGGGACACAATCATGAAGTGGAACGACATTTATTGGATATTTCAAACCTTTTTAACAAATCAAAAACGGAAAAATTAGGCGTGCATAATTATTCAGCCCCCTTAAGTTAATACTTTGTAGCGCCACCTTTTGCTGCGATTACAGCTGTAAGTCGCTTGGGGTATGTCTCTATCAGTTTTGCACATCGAGAGACTGACATTTTTTCCCATTCCTCCTTCCAAAACAGCTCGAGCTCAGTGAGGTTGGATGGAGAGCATTTGTGAACAGCAGTTTTCAGTTCTTTCCACAGATTCTCGATTGGATTCAGGTCTGGACTTTGACTTGGCCATTCTAACACCTGGATATGTTTATTTTTGAACCATTCCATTGTAGATTTTGCTTTATGTTTTGGATCATTGTCTTGTTGGAAGACAAATCTCCGTCCCAGTCTCAGGTCTTTTGCAGACTCCATCAGGTTTTCTTCCAGAATGGTCCTGTATTTGGCTCCATCCATCTTCCCATCAATTTTAACCATCTTCCCTGTCCCTGCTGAAGAAAAGCAGGCCCAAACCATGATGCTGCCACCACCATGTTTGACAGTGGGGATGGTGTGTTCAGCTGTGTTGCTTTTACGCCAAACATACCGTTTTGCATTGTTGCCAAAAAATTCAATTTTGGTTTCATCTGACCAGAGCACCTTCTTCCACATGTTTGGTGTGTCTCCCAGGTGTCTTGTGGCAAACTTTAAACAACACTTTTTATGGATATCTTTAATAAATGGCTTTCTTCTTGCCACTCTTCCATAAAGGCCAGGTTTGTGCAATATACGACTGATTGTTGTCCTATGGGCAGAGTCTCCCACCTCAGCTGTAGATCTCTGCAGTTCATCCAGAGTGATCATGGGCCTCTTGGCTACATCTCTGATCAGTCTTCTCCTTGTATGAGCTGAAAGTTTAGAGGGACGGCCAGGTCTTGGTAGATTTGCAGTGGTCTGATACTCCTTCCATTTCAATATTATCGCTTGCACAGTGCTCCTTGGGATGTTTAAAGCTTGGGAAATCTTTTTGTATCCAAATCCGGCTTTAAACTTCTTCACAACAGTATCTCGGACCTGCCTGGTGTGTTCCTTGTTCTTCATGATGCTCTCTGCGCTTTTAACGGACCTCTGAGACTATCACAGTGCAGGTGCATTTATACGGAGACTTGATTACACACAGGTGGATTGTATTTATCATCATTAGTCATTTAGGTCAACATTGGATCATTCAGAGATCCTCACTGAACTTCTGGAGAGAGTTTGCTGCACTGAAAGTAAAGGGGCTGAATAATTTTGCACGCCCAATTTTTCAGTTTTTGATTTGTTAAAAAAGTTTGAAATGTCCAATAAATGTTATTCCACTTCATGATTGTGTCCCACTTGTTGTTGATTCTTCACAAAAAAATACAGTTTTATATCTTTATGTTTGAAGCCTGAAATGTGGCAAAAGGTCGCAAAGTTCAAGGGGGCCGAATACTTTCGCAAGGCACTGTACCATACTACCATACTACCATAGACCATACTACCATAGACCATACTACCATACTACCATACTACCATAGACCATACCACCATACTACCATTCTACCATAGACCATACTACCATACTACCAAACTACCATACTACCATAGGCCATACTACCATACTACCATAGACCATACTACCATGCTACCATAGACCATACTACCATAGACCATACAACCATAGACCATACTGCCATACTACCATACTACCGTAGACCATACTACCATACTACCATAGACCATACTACCATACTACCATACTACCATAGACCGTACTACCATAGACCACACTACCATAGACCATACTACCATACTACCATACTACCATGCTACCATGCTACCATAGACCACACTACCATACTACCATACTACCATAGACCACACTACCATACTACCATACTACCATAGACCATACTACAATACTACCATACTACCATACTACCATGGACCATAGACCATACTACCATACTACCATAGACCATACTACCACAGACCATACTACCATACTACCATACTACCATAGGCCATACTACCGTACTACCACCGACCATACTACCATACTACCATACTACCATACTACCACAGACCATACTACCATACTACCATACTACCATACTACCATACTACCACTGGCCATATACCATACTGCCATACTACTATAGACCATACTACCATACTACCACAGGCCATACTACCATACTACCACTGACCATACTACCATACTACCATACTACTATAGACCATACTACCATACTACCACCGACCATGCTACCATACTACCACAGGCCATACTCCCATACTACCATGCTACCATAGACCATACTACCATACTACCCCAGACCATACTACCATACTACCATACTACCATACTACCATAGACCATACTACCATACTACCATACTACCATAGACCATAGACCATATGATTTTCAAACATGTATCTCCTTGTCCATAAGACAACTGTATTATCCATCAAATATTATCAAATGAGATCCATCTATCGCTCTGCTCTCTCAACCAATATCTCTCCAAACAGATGTTACCTCTAAGCACTGATCTAGGATCAAATGTCCCCACCCCAACACCATTGTGTTGAGACATCTGTGAATGTACTGTAATGTTTTTAAAATGGTATAAACTGCCTTAATTGTGTTGGACCACAGGAAGAGTAGCTGCTGCCTTGGCAGGAAGTAATTGGGATCCATAATAAATACAATTACAAATACCAATCATAACCTTTAGCTCAGATCTGGGATTTAGGGCCGTATTCATAACGCGTCTCAAAGTAGTGCTGATCTAGGATCAGTTTTTCCTGTTAGATCATAATAAATAAGATTAGACCGGGGGACCTGATCCTAGATCAGCACACTTTATGAATATGGGCCCAGGTTTCTGTTGGACACCTGGCTTTCCAGTGGGAGTGAAACAGAAACAGTAGAACCAAGGATGAATAAAACTGATGAGAAGGAATAAGGACTTCTTGTATAATGGAGGAAATGACAGTGTTCCATGAAAACACGTTCCTGATAACAACAGGTCCAAAATGATGTCCTATATTCATATTGTATTTTTTATTTGTTTTTAATCCCAGGCCCCCGTCCCCGCAGGAGGCATTTTGCCTTTTGGTAGGCCGTCATTGTAAATTAGAGTTTGTTCTTAACTGACTTGCCTAGTTAAATAAATGTAAATAAATAAATAAACTTACAAAAGTTTAAAAACTTCTCAGACAGACCTGTGCATCATGACAACACTTCACTCACCAACTACCATACATATCTCTGTACTCATGCAGTAGTTACATCTCTCTCTCTCTCTCTCTCTCTCTCTCTCTCTCGCTCTCTATCTCTCTCGCTCTCTCTCTCCCTCTCTCTCTCTCTTTGATGATGGGGGGGTTTCTATTCTTCCCTGGCTGTGAGCTCAGCGGGTTTCTCTCTGTCACTCTAATCCCCCCTCTCTGGGCGCCAGCATATAAAAGGTCCGGGAGGGCCCTCTCCTCTCACACACTGACCGCCTGAGCCCACTCCTGTACCCACACACTGAGCAGAGGTAAGAGACGGGCACACAGAGATACAGAGAGATGGGGGATGAGGGAAAATGGGGGATGAGAGAGGGATAGATTAGGTATCTCAAACGTCAAATTCAAATACAGGTCACTCTTAAATGGCATCATAGTAACTAGACAGAACACATAAATAACTTATTTTCCTTCATTGCCGTGTTTTTAGTTCCACAGGGATTGTTTAATACATCTGTAGATTCTTGTTATCTATAATATCTGGTTGACTCTTTTACATTGGAGATTCCTTTACTTTTAAGTGGACATGCTTTACATGGGCAAACAACAACAACAACAAACTGTTCATTTCTGTTCTTACTGATGTTTGGATCGTAAGGGAACTCGAGGAAACATTTCAAGTGGCCAGTAGGGGTCATGTGGTTAAACCTCATCCAAGATGGCTACTCATATTTTTCTGTTCCGTTGATCAGTTACAGGCTTTGCTAAGGAGCTAAGGAGTAAAGCAGGGGTACCGTCTACTGTCTAGAACACAGTACGTTTGGGAAAAAGTTGTAGACTTCAATGGGATAAAGTGGTAAATGAGCTGTGTCTGTTTAAACAGCATTAGACTTAGCAGCAGTGTGTTGAACCCTCGTACATTTCTTTACCTCCTTTAATTTCCTTCCCTCCGTCATCCCTCTGTTTTTGTTCCAGTCATCATGTCTGGAGATAAGTCGAAATCTGCTTCCCAGACCGACGGCAAGGCCGCCCAGGGGAAGAGATCTGAGATGGGCATGAACGCCTACAAGGTAACACACCTGCATGCATATACACACGCACACACACACACACACACACACACACACACACACACACACACACACACACACACACACACACACACACACACACACACACACACACACACACACACACACACACATTCACGCATTCACACACATACACACACAAACACATTCATGCATACACACACACACACACACATACACACACACATGCACGCACATACACACACACATGCACGCATTCACACACATACACACACAAACACATTCATGCACGCATTCACACACATACACACACAAACACATTCATGCATACACACACACACACGCACACACACACACACACACACACACATACACACACAAACACATTCATGCATACACACACGCACACACACACACACACACACACACATGTATATATACACACACACATAATGTACGCATACAAAACCAGATGGCCACACATATATGTTATATAATTGTTGGTACTTTGACACTCGTACATAACTACTCACACACTGTTTCCACACAATGCCTGTAGTTGCCTGTGGTGGTAAGTCACAGTTGCCATAGCTATGTGTGTGTGGAGGCGTTCTAAGAGAATCACACAAGGACAGTGTCTGTGTCCAAAATGGCCCCCTATTTCCTATGTAGAGCACTACTTTTGACCAGAGCCCAAGTGCACTATATAGGGAATAGGGGACCATTTGCGATTCAAAAAGTGTTTGTTTTGTTACATTACACAGTTCAGCCTCAAAGAAAAAGATGTGAGAATTAAACTGTAATTTCTCTCTTTTTCCCAATCTCTTTTATCTTTCTCTCTCTCTCTCTCTCTCTCTCTCTCTCGCACTCTCTCTTGCTCTTCCCCTCCCTCCCTCCCTCCCTCCCTCCCTCCCTCCCTCCCTCCCTCCCTCCCTCCCTCCCTCCCTCCCTCCCTCCCTCCCTCCCTCTACCTCTTTCTCTCTCTACCCCTCCCTCCCTCCCTCCCTCCCTCCCTCCCTCCCTCCCTCCCTCCCTCTCTCTCTCTCTCTCCCCCTCCCTCCCTCCCTCCCTCCCTCCCTCCCTCCCTCCCTCCCTCCATCTCAGATGTGCGTCTTCGACCAGGAGAACTTCCAGGGTCGCTGTATGGAGATCACCAATGAGTGCATGAACGTGTGTGACATGGGCATGGACAGGGTCCGCTCCCTGCGTGTCGACTGCGGGCCGTGAGTACCAGCCTGTCCCTCGACACACACACACACACCTCATTTGTGTCACACACACACACACCTCAGCTTCACCAACACACACCTAATTCCCACATGCACTTGTAGTGAAATATTTTCCTTACACTAACATTACTATGACACACCCATAACTGTTTGTCAATCTAACACAAACTAACATGTATTCCTATCAAATGTTGCTGCAACCATGGTTCTCAATGTGTTTCTGCCTCTCTCTCTCCCCCTCTCCTCCCCCGCCCTTACCCCTCCTCTTCCCCTCTCCCTCTCTCTCCCCCAATCTCCACCCCCACCCTTACACCTCCCCCTCTATCCTCCCCCTCCCTTACCCCTCTTCCCCTCTCCCTCTCTCACTCCCTCTCTCTCCCCCCCTCTCTCCCCCTTTCTCCCTCTATCAGTTTTGTGGGTTATGAGCAGATGAACTTCTGTGGTGAGATGTTCATCCTGGAGAAGGGAGAGTACCCTCGCTGGGACTCCTGGAGCAACTGTCAGAAGAACGACTACCTGCTGTCCTTCAGGCCCGTCCGCATGGTATGTCACACACTCCTCCATTTGTCTCTCCCCATCACTCTGTCCTTCCATCTCTCCAGCGCTACATCTCTGTCATTGGCCAGAATAAATTTACATGCACGTATCTGATAGTCATGTATTTCTGCTGTTAGTAATCATCTCTCTTAACATCCATCCATATTCATCTATTCATTCATTTATCCATCCATCCATCCATCTACTCATTCATTCATCCATCCATCCATATTCGTTCATCCATTCATCTATTCATTCATTCATCCAACCATCCATTTATCCATTTATCCATCCATCCATCCATCCATCCATCCATCCATCCATCCATATTCATTCATCCATCCATCCATTCATCTATTCATTCATTTATCCATCCATCTACTCATTCATTCATCCATCCATCCATATTCATTCATCCATTCATCTATTCATTCATTCATCCATCCATCCATTAATTTATCCAAATTGATCAGTTCGGCCTGTTATCTGTTAGTTATGTTATGTTAGTTTGTAACTCCACCTCTCTCTCTCCCCCACCTCCCTCCCCCTCTTTCCCCCTATCCCCTCTCTCTCAGGACCCTGAGAAGCACAAGATCTGCCTGTTCGAGGTTGGAGAGTTCAAGGGTCGTAAGATGGAGATCATGGATGATGATGTTCCCTCTCTGTTCTCCTACGGATTCACCGATAGGGTCGGCAGCATCATGGTCAGCTGCGGAAGGTGAGTGGTACTCGCTGCGGCAACAGGACACACCCACATCGCAGACAAACATGCCATTGGTCTATAGGATGAGATAGAGCAGGAAGTGGATGAGACAGTAATGTCATTATGACATAAACAACCAGGCATTACCAAACCTAGATACCTTAGATCGTTTGTAATCTATTGTACAAATGATTCATTCATTTCAAATGGCTGAGTCGTTCCACCGTTTATATGTAAATAATAGAATTCAGAAACTGTTCCTAAAATAGTTTGGAATGACGAAAGTTTCCACAATAGTTTTAATTGTCAGAGGGATTCCATTTAGAAGATCATTTAATATATAGGCTCTCTGTTTCCCTCTGGCTTCCTGTGTCTACATACTTCAAATAGAATCTAGTCTGCCTCTCAAATGGCACCCTATTCCCTTCATATGCACTATGGGCCCTGGTCAAAAGTAGTGTGCTAAATAGGGGATAGGGCACCATTTGGGACGTATCCCTGAAGATCTGTGATTCACTTTCCGAAAGGCAGCAGGACTGATGTCAGGATGTCTTTCCTGTTTTAAACAGCCTCTTCAGAATCAGAACAAAGGGTTTTATATAGCACCGTTTGTTTGTGTGTGTTTGTTCATGTACATGTGTGTGTGTGTGTGTGTATCTGTGTGCATGTACATGTGTGTGTGTGTGTATCTGTGTGCATGTGATCTTCGTCTCTCCAGTGTATCTGCACAGTGAGAGAGGAGATCGGTCCAGTTCCTTCATAGATGTGTTTGGCCCACAGTGAGTAGACAGGTTCCCCTCTGGTTGAAACATCAAACGGACAGACAGGTACCTGTGGCACAACAGGCAAAACGTGACAAACAGATCAATACCTCTATTTAACAAGACATCTCTCTCCCTCACAGCTCCCAGCTCCCCTGCCTGTTCCTCTGATGCTGTCGGCTTCTCATCTTTTCTCTCTGTCTCCATCAGTTCTCTCCCTGGGTTCTCGCTTTCTTTCCTACTTTACTCTTCTTTGCTAATTTCTCTACCTCTGTGTCCCTCCTGCCCTCTCTCTCTATCTCACACTGTTGATTCTCTCTCTCCGTCTTTATTTCTCTACCTCTGTGTCCCTCCTGCCCTCTCTCTCTATCTCACACTATTGATTCTCTCTCTCCGTCTTTATTTCTCTACCTCTGTGTCCCTCCTGCCCTCTCTCTCTATCTCACACTATTGATTCTCTCTCTCTGTCTTTATTTCTCTACCTCTGTGTCCCTCCTGCCCTCTCTCTCTATCTCACACTGTTGATTCTCTCTCTCCGTCTTTATTTCTCTACCTCTGTGTCCCTCCTGCCCTCTCTCTCTATCTCACACTATTGATTCTCTCTCTCCGTCTTTATTTCTCTACCTCTGTGTCCCTCCTGCCCTCTCTCTCTATCTCACACTATTGATTCTCTCTCTCTGTCTTTATTTCTCTACCTCTGTGTCCCTCCTGCCCTCTCTCTCTATCTCACACTGTTGATTCTCTCTCTCCGTCTTTATTTCTCTGCCTCTGTTCATCTCTTCTTCATCCTCTCTCTTTCTCCCATCTATGTCCCTCTCTTCCCCCATTCCAGCCCTCATTCACTCAGCCCTTTCCAACTTCTCCTCTCTCTCCCATCTCTCTCCCATCTATCTCTCTCCCTCCATCCCTCCATCCCTCCACTCATCCCCCTTCTCCTCTGCTGTTTTCTTCCAGCTGGGTGGGTTACCAGTTCCCTGGATACCGTGGTTCCCAGTACCTCCTGGAGAAGGGTGAGTACCGGCACTTCAACGAGTTCGGTGCCCGGCACCCCCAGTTCCAGTCTGTGAGGCGTATCCGCGACATGCAGTGGCATCAGCACGGCTGCTACACCTTGTCCAGCAAGTGAGGGTCCCAGAGGGCGAGAAAGAGAGTGAGCGGAGGAGAGGCGGAGGAAGGGCACAGTAGAGGAGGAGGAGGAGGAGGGGGGAAGGCTAAAAGGGACAGGAAGAAAGCACCCTATCTATAGGAAGATAGAAAGCTCCCTCCATCCCTCCATCCGACCCCTCACCCCCCCCGGTGATCCTCTCCGTGGTTAAATCTTTTTTTTTAGAGCGAGGGAGAGAGCGAGGGATGGAGGGAGGTACTTGTTTTTTCCCCCTCTTGAGACGACGCCCTCTACCTGTTTGAGAGATGTAAGACTTGTGGCGTACAGCCACCCTGATTGGACAGATACGTCAACACCACGAAACAACAATGGATTCTAAGACTGTTGACGTAAATAAACAACGACAACAACTCACAGATCAACAAAGACCAGAGGTGGTGGGTTGATAGGTAGATAGCTAGATATTCTCTCTATTTTTCTCTCTCTCTCTCTCCCCGTCTCTGTTATTTTCAGACCCCTCCCTTCCCCTCTCTCTCTCTCTTTTTCCCCCTCGCATAATTTACTTTTCATCCAACCATCCTGTTTCTCTTCAAACGTAAATTCAGCCCAAAACGAGACGACTAATGTGTCTCCTTTGACTCTGATCTATGGGGTACGGATGTGTGTGTGGGTCTGTTGTCGTGGCTAGAAGAGGGAACGGTATCTAGGGTTCTAGACTTCTAGGATTCAAGGAAATGTGCTGCGTACCTCTGCCACAGTCACTGTAAAAGCTTTTCCTCAGACCCTGCACCCTCTTCTATCCTAACCCAAATAAAGAGACTAAACTTGACCTGATTTCTCCTCGGATTCTTTATTTAATCAAATGTTTATCTTGTGGTGGTGATTGTGTGACAGAGAGGAGGTCCAGCAACTCTTAGAGGACAGTGGAAGTTAATAAGAAAGTTTCTTAATTGTTAAAAGCAAAACCAACGTGTTTCGTGTCTTGGACTTCATCAGGTTTTAGACAGAACAAATAATGAGCCTTTTATACATAGCAGCAATAGCAGTGGAGGGGTTCTTTATCTAGCCACAGTCTAGTTAGAATACAGTGGAGGGGTTCTTCATATAGCTACAGTCTAGTTAGAATACAGTGGAGGGGTTCTTCATATAGCTACAGTCTAGTTAGACTACAGTGGAGGGGTTCTTCATATAGCTACAGTCTAGTTAGAATACAGTGGAGGGGTTCTTCATATAGCTACAGTCTAGTTAGAATACAGTGGAGGGGTTCTTCATATAGCTACAGTCTAGTTAGACTACAGTGGAGGGGTTCTTCATATAGCTACAGTCTAGTTAGAATACAGTGGAGGGGTTCTTCATATAGCTACAGTCTAGTTAGAATACAGTGGAGGGGTTCTTCATCTAGCTACAGTCTAGTTAGAATACAGTGGAGGGGTTCTTCATGAAAACGTTAACAGCTCACATGCTGTACCACCTGTGTTGGACTGACATATGTTCTAGGCGGGTTATGAACCCCAGTCTGCCGCTGTAGAAACCAACGTGTAAACCATCAGACCAAGAGGAAATCCTTTGTTGACCAAGGGCCACATGAAATCCCCATGCAGGGCTTGCTACCTCCTCACGTTAACTTGAACAATCATGACCGACTCATGTCCACTGCACATACGCAGGTCAGAAACGATCAAATCAAACTTTATTTGTAAAGTTATTTCTTTACAAAATGCAGTTCAAAGTGCTTAGCAAATAAAATAATAACAGGTGAGAAAGAAAAACACCAAAATAATGTACAGAAATAGTTTAAAAAAGTAAAACAAGAGTAGAACAGATATTCGTGTTTCTATGTGTACATTGTACAAACAAGCAGGGCTGTTCTGAGAGTGTCGATGACGTAGTCTGTCCTCTATTTACACTCCAAAGTTTAATATTCATCTTATTTCAACACAAGGTAGCTAACATGGTTTCTCACTCACTCATAAATTACTGACAGATTCTTCATAACACCCACACCTTTGGTCTAATAATAATATAGAACCGATGACATCAGTCTAAAGCTACCCCCCCCCCCCCCCCCCAACTGCCTTATATAAATGCAATGTTACAGGTTCACCACCCAACTAACAAGATAATTAAAAAGTTGACAATATTTTAATATTAGTTGGGCTTAAACCCTCAATGGCTGGGTGAAATCGGGTGTAGGATTTACACTCAAACACCTCAAGTAAACATGAACACAGTGTTTTCTAGGAAAGGAGGTAAGGAGGTAAGGAGGTAGATTAATGTAGACCAGAGATTCAGCCTGCGGGCAGATCATTTTCTCAATCTAGGAAAGGAGGAAAGGAGGTAAGGAGGTAGTTTAATGTAGACCAGGGATTCAGCCTGCGGGCAGATCGTTTTCTCAATCTAGGGAAGGAGGTAAGGAGGTAGATTAATGTAGACCAGAGATTCAGCCTGCGGGCAGATCGTTTTCTCAATCTAGGAAAGGAGGAAAGGAGGTAAGGAGGTAGATGAATGTAGACCAGAGATTCAGCCTGCGGGCAGATCGTTTTCTCAATCTAGGAAAGGAGGAAAGGAGGAAAGGAGGTAAGGAGGTAGTTTAATGTAGACCAGGGATTCAGCCTGCGGGCAGATCGTTTTCTCAATCTAGGAAAGGAGGTAAGGAGGTAAGGAGGTAGTTTAATGTAGACCAGGGATTCAGCCTGCGGGCAGATCGTTTTCTCAATCTAGGAAAGGAGGAAAGGAGGTAAGGAGGTAGTTTAATGTAGACCAGGGATTCAGCCTGCGGGCAGATCGTTTTCTCAATCTAGGAAAGGAGGTAAGGAGGTAACGAGGTAGATTAATGTAGACCAGGGATTCAGCCTGCGGGCAGATCGTTTTCTCAATCTAGGAAAGGAGGAAAGGAGGTAAGGAGGTAAGGAGGTAGATTAATGTAGACCAGGGATTCAGCCTGCGGGCAGATCGTTTTCTCAATCTAGGAAAGGAGGTAAGGAGGTAAGGAGGTAAGGAGGTAGTTTAATGTAGACCAGGGATTCAGCCTGCGGGCAGGTCGTTTTCTCAATCTAGGAAAGGAGGTAAGGAGGTAAGGAGGTAGTTTAATGTAGACCAGAGATTCAGCCTGCGGGCAGATCGTTTTCTCAATCTAGGAAAGGAGGTAAGGAGGTAAGGAGGTAGATTAATGTAGACCAGGGATTCAGCCTGCGGGCAGATCGTTTTCTTCAGCGGATAGTCGGGGGACCGGAACATCAATACAAATCATTTTTAGACAGAAAATTAACCACCAGAAAATATAAAACAGATATAATGTTTGACTAAAACTGAATAATTTCAAACCTTGATTATATTTGTATATGAGTGTACAGGTGGATTCAAAGGACCAGGCAGGGTATTTCCATAGAGATAGACAGAGGACTCATCTTTGTGTCTGTGCCATCATAGTGTCTGTGACAGCATGGGCAGTGCCATTGAGGCTATCTCGTTTTTATAGTAGTACATGTTCTTCTTGTTTAGGCTGATTGCTCCAAATTCATCCAGTTGACTACTTTAATATTGTGAAAGACCTCTATGATAATATCCATGATGAGTGCTCTATCTATCTCTATGGGTCTTTCCAAGTCTAATAGCAGAATCGCGTTAGTGGATACAAGGCGTTCGCAGGGTTATATGTCCGAGTTGTGTCGAGGACAATTTGAGCATTTTATCTAACCCTAACCAATTTCCTAACCCCTAATTCTCCTAACCTGCTACAAAAAGTAAGGTGCACGGAGAACAGCCTGAGTTTCATCTATGATGTGCTTGGGCTGGACAGAGCTACCAGTAAGTGAACATGTTGTTGGATTCCTAGGGGAGACAGGGATAATAAAGTTCATTTGTTTTATGTACAAATGTCTTTATTTCATTCTACCTACAACTCTAAACATTGCAATGACTCACTGAAGAAGCTCCAGGAATCTCCACTACTCCCTCCCTCCCTCCCTCCCTCCTCCTCCTTCCCCACTTCCCTCCTTCCTTCTTTCCAACCTGAAAGGATAATACATTTCCCAGCTAACCATTGGTTCTGGAGACGAAGCCATGCTGGTAAAACTGAACGTTTTTTTTAAACGTTCTGAGAGCGGAAGTGAAAATGTAGCCTGTCCTGGGGAGTGTTCATTCTTAGGTTCCAGGGAGGTTCCGAGAACATTTTGCTATGGTTCCCGGAACGTTTTCCTGGGTGGTTTTATTGACGTTCTGAGAATGTAAATTGTAGGTTGTTTGAAGATAATTCAATATGGTTTCTGAGAACATGTTTCAATAAGACTTTTAACAACACTGCTAGCTTAGGTTAACTGTTCTGAACTCCCAGCACAGACAGACAGGTAAGACTTTTAACAACACTGCTAGCTTAGGTTAACTGTTCTGAACTCCCAGCACAGACAGACAGGTAAGACTTTTAACAACACTGCTAGCTTAGGTTAACTGTTCTGAACTCCCAGCACAGACAGACAGGTAAGACTTTTAACAACACTGCTAGCTTAGGTTAACTGTTCTGAACTCCCAGCACAGACAGACAGGTAAGACTTTTAACAACACTGCTAGCTTAGGTTAACTGTTCTGAACTCCCAGCACAGACAGACAGGTAAGACTTTTAACAACACTGCTAGCTTAGGTTAACTGTTCTGAACTCCCAGCACAGACAGACAGGTAAGACTTTTAACAACACTGCTAGCTTAGGTTAACTGTTCTGAACTCCCAGCACAGACAGACAGGTAAGACTTTTAACAACACTGCTAGCTTAGGTTAACTGTTCTGAACTCCCAGCACAGACAGACAGGTAAGACTTTTAACAACACTGCTAGCTTAGGTTAACTGTTCTGAACTCCCAGCACAGACAGACAGGTAAGACTTTTAACAACACTGCTAGCTTAGGTTAACTGTTCTGAACTCCCAGCACAGACAGACAGGTAAGACTTTTAACAACACTGCTAGCTTAGGTTAACTGTTCTGAACTCCCAGCACAGACAGACAGGTAAGACTTTTAACAACACTGCTAGCTTAGGTTAACTGTTCTGAACTCCCAGCACAGACAGACAGGTAAGACTTTTAACAACACTGCTAGCTTAGGTTAACTGTTCTGAACTCCCAGCACAGACAGACAGGTAAGACTTTTAACAACACTGCTAGCTTAGGTTAACTGTTCTGAACTCCCAGCACAGACAGACAGGTAAGACTTTTAATAACACTGCTAGCTTAGGTTAACTGTTCTGAACTCCCAGCACAGACAGACAGGTAAGACTTTTAACAACACTGCTAGCTTAGGTGAGCTGTTCTGCACTCCCAGCACAGACAGACAGGTAAGACTTTTAACAACACTGCTAGCTTAGGTTAACTGTTCTGAACTCCCAGCACAGACAGACAGGTAAGACTTTTAACAACACTGCTAGCTTAGGTGAACTGTTCTGAACTCCCAGCACAGACAGACAGGTAAGACTTTTAACAACACTGCTAGCTTAGGTTAACTGTTCTGAACTCCCAGCACAGACAGACAGGTAAGACTTTTAACAACACTGCTAGCTTAGGTTAACTGTTCTGAACTCCCAGCACAGACAGACAGGTAAGACTTTTAACAACACTGCTAGCTTAGGTTAACTGTTCTGAACTCCCAGCACAGACAGACAGGTAAGACTTTTAACAACACTGCTAGCTTAGGTGAACTGTTCTGAACTCCCAGCACAGACAGACAGGTAAGACTTTTAACAACACTGCTAGCTTAGGTTAACTGTTCTGAACTCCCAGCACAGACAGACAGGTAAGACTTTTAACAACACTGCTAGCTTAGGTTAACTGTTCTGCACTCCCAGCACAGACAGACAGGTAAGACTTTTAATAACACTGCTAGCTTAGGTTAACTGTTCTGAACTCCCAGCACAGACAGACAGGTAAGACTTTTAACAACACTGCTAGCTTAGGTTAACTGTTCTGAACTCCCAGCACAGACAGACAGGTAAGACTTTTAACAACACTGCTAGCTTAGGTTAACTGTACTGAACTCCCAGCACAGACAGACAGGTAAGACTTTTAACAACACTGCTAGCTTAGGTTAACTGTTCTGAACTCCCAGCACAGACAGACAGGTAAGACTTTTAACAACACTGCTAGCTTAGGTTAACTGTTCTGAACTCCCAGCACAGACAGACAGGTAAGACTTTTAATAACACTGCTAGCTTAGGTTAACTGTTCTGAACTCCCAGCACAGACAGACAGGTAAGACTTTTAATAACACTGCTAGCTTAGGTTAACTGTTCTGAACTCCCAGCACAGACAGACAGGTAAGACTTTTAACAACACTGCTAGCTTAGGTTAACTGTTCTGAACTCCCAGCACAGACAGACAGGTAAGACTTTTAACAACACTGCTAGCTTAGGTTAACTGTTCTGCACTCCCAGCACAGACAGACAGGTAAGACTTTTAACAACACTGCTAGCTTAGGTTAACTGTTCTGCACTCCCAGCACAGACAGACAGGTAAGACTTTTAACAACACTGCTAGCTTAGGTTAACTGTTCTGAACTCCCAGCACAGACAGACAGGTAAGACTTTTAACAACACTGCTAGCTTAGGTTAACTGTTCTGAACTCCCAGCACAGACAGACAGGTAAGACTTTCAACAACACTGCTAGCTTAGGTTAACTGTTCTGAACTCCCAGCACAGACAGACAGGTAAGACTTTCAACAACACTGCTAGCTTAGGTTAACTGTTCTGAACTCCCAGCACAGACAGACAGGTAAGACTTTCAACAACACTGCTAGCTTAGGTTAACTGTTCTGAACTCCCAGCACAGACAGACAGGTAAGACTTTTAACAACACTGCTAGCTTAGGTTAACTGTTCTGAACTCCCAGCACAGACAGACAGGTAAGACTTTTAACAACACTGCTAGCTTAGGTTAACTGTTCTGAACTCCCAGCACAGACAGACAGGTAAGACTTTTAACAACACTGCTAGCTTAGGTTAACTGTTCTGAACTCCCAGCACAGACAGACAGGTAAGACTTTTAACAACACTGCTAGCTTAGGTTAACTGTTCTGAACTCCCAGCACAGACAGACAGGTAAGACTTTTAACAACACTGCTAGCTTAGGTTAACTGTTCTGAACTCCCAGCACAGACAGACAGGTTGGTTGTTTAGCAACAAAACAAATGCATGGGCAACTATGGGGCAAAACAGTTTGGGTTGGCTTAGAATGTTGACAACATGTAAACGATATTTAGTCTCCAATGTTTATTGTAAACGTAAATACATTTGCACAGTGAGCACTTATTGTCTCTCATACACAATTACCTGTTGGCTAGTTAGCTAGCAAATCTGCAATAATTAGCATTGACATGGTATCAAGAACAAGATGAAAAGGACCTCTTGGATTCCCCACATGGCAGTTTCTTCTCATTGTTGCTAGCCATCTGGCCATCCAGAATCACAACAACTGACTAACTTCTGCCCCATTGAAGCGTGTTCACGTTGTTTTCCTGACATTGTCAGCTAACCCATCTATAGGGCACATGGAAATGAATCTGCTTAGGCACTAATCCTGCCAACACATTTATTATCTATTGTGGCATGGCGTCAGTGAGATTCAAACCTAGGATCCTCTGTTCTCTGTTTGTTTAACTCGTACAAAGCTGTTCATTTTACTCTATTCAAACAGAGCCCATTTCAAAGGAGACAAGCGTTCACTAGGATGGGTGTGGCCAACACACCTGACCACACTTAACAATATAGAGGATAGAGTTTTGTTGATGCTTAGAATGGTACATATATGGCAAGGTTCAACATTCTTTCAACCTTGCACATTTTTTCTAATGTGTTTTTTATGGAACGTTTTCTTAATTTTCTGAGAACATGACTTTAAATAGAACCATGAGGAAACCAGCGAGAAAACGTTATGCTGAAGTACTGAGATTCCCACCTAAGAAACATGGTTCTCAGAACGTTATGTGCTTGCTGTGTACCCTGAGCCATTCCCAGAATGTTGTGGAAGGGTAGTACGCAAAATAACCACACTCTTGCAGGGCAGCCCTGAAGAGTCTCTTCTCATCAACTGTATGTCCTCTGTGTTGTCTTAGCAATTCAGCATGCTTTGTGTTGTTTTGCCAACCCAATTGTCTCATCTCCGAGAAGCTGAGGTTCTGTTGTGATTCAGTCATGTAGGTCTGGTTTCTGATTGGTGGCTAACTTTACAGTAATACTATTGGTCGACAACTCATTTAGAATCCAAACAACTCAGAAGCTTATAAAAGGGTCTTAGATTCATAGTTCTTTCTCTTATGTTCCTGTCCTTCTGTGGTGAGATACCTACTCTCTTTCTCTCCCTCTCCCATGAGCTATGGCTTCTCTCTCTCTCTTTCTGACCATGCTTAGAATAATGCCTTGTCATGTTTGTAACTTAAGCTTTATGCTTAAGAATCCATTCATTTCACAAAGTAATTAAATACAATTCCATTCTCAGACATTTCTTGATTGCCATTTACCTTAACTCAACTATAGTGTTATATTACCGTAACTCAACTATAGTGTTCTATTACTGTAACTCAACTATAGTGTTCTATTACTGTAACTCAACTATAGTGTTATATTACCGTAACTCAACTATAGTGTTATATTACCGTAACTATAGTGTTATATTACCGTAACTCAACTATAGTGTTATATTACCGTAACTCAACTATAGTGTTATATTACCGTAACTCAACTATAGTGTTATATTACTGTAACTCAACTATAGTGTTATATTACCGTAACTATAGTGTTATATTACCGTAACTCAACTATAGTGTTATATTACCGTAACTCAACTATAGTGTTATATTACCGTAACTCAACTATAGTGTTATATTACTGTAACTCAACTATAATGTTATATTACCGTAACTATAGTGTTATATTACCGTAACTCAACTATAGTGTTATATTACCGTAACTCAACTATAGTGTTATATTACCGTAACTCAACTATAGTGTTATATTACTGTAACTCAACTATAGTGTTATATTACCGTAACTCAACTATAGTGTTCTATTACTGTAACTCAACTATAATGTTATATTACCGTAACTCAACTATAGTGTTCTATTACCGTAACTATAGTGTTATATTACCGTAACTCAACTATAGTGTTATATTACCGTAACTCAACTATAGTGTTATATTACCGTAACTCAACTATAGTGTTATATTACTGTAACTCAACTATAGTGTTATATTACCGTAACTCAACTATAGTGTTCTATTACTGTAACTCAACTATAATGTTATATTACCGTAACTCAACTATAGTGTTCTATTACCGTAACTATAGTGTTATATTACCGTAACTCAACTATAGTGTTATATTACTGTAACTATAGTGTTCCTGCATTCTGCTATTGATCTTATGGAGTCAGATAATTCATTTAATGGGCTAATTGCAGAGTCTCATTTTGAGCCGCATGTGAGGTGTATATATAACATACTGTATGTCGTATTACCACCACACTCTCACCAAGCTCTAAGAAACATATGGTGGTCATTATGTTATGTGCTAGCAGGGTTAACTTCTCCACCTGCTTCACCTACCGACTTCCCATTACATCAATCTATAAATACTTGGTGGCGCTGGTGGCAGAAACACCTACAGGGTTTCAGCATCCTCCTCTCCCCTCATCTGTGAGAAGGCCAAATATGGGTACTGAGAAGTGTTGACGTCAGTCTCTTGTCTCCCGTCCGAACCTCAGAGATACGCGCACGAGCGCACGCACGCACGCACGCACACACACACACACACACACACACACACACACACACACAGCCCTCGCTCCAGACACACTTATGATGATCAGTTGTTAGTGACGTCACACAGGGAGTCTCTTAAGAGCTGGGGATTGTGGGATATCTTGTATCTGGTCTTATCTAGGACCCCTGGGGGTGAGGATAAGTGTGTGTTTCAGAAAGCTGTGTTTAAAGGCCCAGTCTATGTGTTTAATGGCCCAGTCTATGTGTTTAATGGCCCAGTCTATGTGTTTAAAGGCCCAGTGTATGTGTTTAATGGCCCAGTCTATGTGTTTAAAGGCCCAGTCTATGTATTTAAAGGCCCAGTCTATGTGTTTAATGGCCCAGTCTATGTGTTTAAAGGCCCAGTGTATGTGTTTAATGGCCCAGTGTATGTGTTTAATGGCCCAGTGTATGTGTTTAATGGCCCAGTGTATGTGTTTAATGGCCCAGTGTATGTGTTTAAAGGCCCAGTCTATGTGTTTAAAGGCCCAGTCTATGTGTTTAAAGGCCCAGTCTATGTGTTTAATGGCCCAGTCTATGTGTTTAATGGCCCAGTGTATGTGTTTAATGGCCCAGTCTATGTGTTTAAAGGCCCAGTCTATGTGTTTAAAGGCCCAGTGTATGTGTTTAATGGCCCAGTGTATGTGTTTAATGGCCCAGTGTATGTGTTTAATGGCCCAGTCTATGTGTTTAATGGCCCAGTCTATGTGTTTAATGGCCCAGTCTATGTGTTTAAAGGCCCAGTCTATGTGTTTAATGGCCCAGTCTATGTGTTTAATGGCCCAGTCTATGTGTTTAAAGGCCCAGTTTATGTGTTTAATGGCCCAGTGTATGTGTTCAATGGCCCAGTGTATGTGTTTAATGGCCCAGTCTATGTGTTTAAAGGCCCAGTCTATGTGTTTAAAGGTCCAGTGTATGTGTTTAATGGCCCAGTCTATGTGTTTAAAGGCCCAGTCTATGTGTTTAATGGCCCAGTCTATGTGTTTAAAGGCCCAGTCTATGTGTTTAAAGGCCCAGTCTATGTGTTTAAAGGCCCAGTCTATGTGTTTAAAGGCCCAGTGTATGTGTTTAATGGCCCAGTCTATGTGTTTAAAGGCCCAGTCTATGTGTTTAAAGGCCCAGTCTATGTGTTTAAAGGCCCAGTCTATGTGTTTAAAGGCCCAGTGTATGTGTTTAATGGCCCAGTCTATGTGTTTAAAGGCCCAGTGTTTGTTTTTAAAGGCCCTGTGTTTGTTTTTAAAGACCCTGTGTTTTGTATCATATTGTGCAACAGTTGATGAAACTAACACTGAAAAAGTTTGAAAACATTTAATCAGTGTTATTTCCTGATAGTTTATGGTTGAAAATACAATCTACACAGGACCTTCTAATCAGCAGGTTTGCATGGCGGGTGTTTTGGCTTTCCGCGGTGACATCATCATGAGGTAAATTGGTTAATAGCAGTGTTCTCAACCTCTCTGCCAATAGCATCTAGTTTTTAGTTTTACCCTCCCCACTCCCAGACAGTCCTAGCAAAATGTTTCTCTAAAAATATCTATTACTGTAAGGTATTTAAATGTTACCCAGAAATGATTTGATATGGATATAAAAATGGCTGAGATTGTCCTTTAAGCATACTGTGTGTGTGCGTATGTGTGTGTTTAAGCAAACCATATGTGTGTGTGTTCTCTGTGTATCTAGTTCTGCACCTTCCCACTGTCATTTCCCTCGCATCTTTCACTCTCTCGCACCTCAGGAGTTTATTGGCTTTGTGTGTGCACGTGTGTGCTCGCATGTGTGTGCACTCGTACTTCAGTATTTGTTTTTGTGTACTCCCGGAAGTGTGTGTGTGTGTGTGTGTGTGTGCGTGCATGCGTGCATGCGTGCGTGTGTGTGTGCCTAAACCTCTCCTCAGGGGTCTGTTGGATTGTGAGTGTGTGTGAGTTAATGTGTGTGTGTGTGTGTGTGTGTGTGTGTGTGTGTGTGTGTGTGTGATTGCTTGATTAGAGGACTGGTCACTGCTAGAGAGATAGTCAACATGCAGGTCTGTGGGAGGTCTCAAGATGATAGGCTATTACGTATTCTACTGGTAACGGTCGCCCTCAGGCACAGATCTAGGATCAGCTTACTCTCTCCAAAACCTACCCGTAACCATTAGGGAGAGAAACACACACGTCTGACCTTGATGGCTTTGGGCAACTTCACTCTAGTTGCTCTGAGGCAACTAAAAGTTAACTAAAAGTTAATTTGAGGATTTTTTTCCTTCTTAATGCGTTTGAGCCAATCAGTTGTGTTGTGACAATGTAGGGGTGGTATACAAAAGACAGCCCTATTTGGTGAAAGACCAAGTCCATATTATGGCAAGAACAGCTCAAATAAGCAAAGAGAAATGACACCCCATCATTATTTTAAGACATGAAGGTCAGTCTTGGTGATGTCATTCGGAAACACAATGTCAACTTTCACTGCTATGCAGACGACACACAGCTGTACATTTGGATGAAACATGGTGAAGCCCCAAAATTGTCTACCGTGAAAGCCTGTGTTTCAGACATAAGGAAGTGGATGGTTCAAACTCAAAGAAACAGAGATCTGCTGTTTGATCCAACAGTTAATCTCAAAGCTTGTACAGTCGTCTCAAATACAACTGTGATGGACCTCGGCGTTACTCTGGACCCTGATTTCTCTTTTGACAAATATATCATCAATAATTCAATTTTCTTTACACCCATTTTACTCCAGTACTAGCCTCTCTATGCAGGCTACCTGGTAAGGCTAAGGCTGATTTCAAGGTTTTTCTGCTAACCTACAAAGCATTACATGGACTTGGTCCTACCATCTCTCTGATTTGGTCATGTCGTACATACCTAAATGTACACTACGGTCACAAGACTCAGGCCTCCTCATTGTCCCTAGAATTTCTAAGCAAACAGCTGGAGGCAGGGCTTTCTCCTATAGAGCTCAATTTTTATGGAATGGTCTGCCTACCCATGTGAGAGACGCAGACTCAGGCTCAACCTTTAAGTCTTTATTGAAGACTCATCTCTTCAGTAGGTCCTATGATTGAGTGTAGTCTGGCCCAGGAGTGCAAAGGTGAACGGCAAGGCACTGGAGCCAGCGAACCGCCCATGCTGTTCACCGGATCCCCTCTCTCCACTGGGATTCTCTGCCTCTGACCCTACTACAGGGCCTGAGTCACTGACTTACTAGAGCTCTTTCTTGTGGAGTGGTGCGCCACGTCGTGCCAGGCTTTTCTTTCACTATACCCGACATGAGTGGGTTGAGTCAGTGACGTGATCTTCCCCTCGGGCTCGTGCGGTGGAGGAGATCTTCGTGGGCTACACTCAGCCTTGTCTCAGGGTAGTAAGTTGGTGGTGTGTTGATATCCCTCTAGTGGTGTGGGAGCTGTGATTTGGCAATGTGTGTTGGGGGGGTTATGTCCTGCCTGGTTGGCCCTGTCCGGTATCGTTGGACAGGGCCACAATGTCACCCAACCTCCCCAGCCTCAGCCTCCAGTATCTATGCTGCAATAGTCTATGTGCCGGGGGGCTAGGGTCAGTCTGTCTTATCTGGTGTAATTCTCCTGTCTCATCTGGTGTCCTGTGTGAACTTAAGTATGCTCCTTCTAATTCTCCCATCCCCCCCCGGAGCACCTGAGCCCTAGGACCATGACTCCTTGATGTCCCCGTCCCCAGTCCACCTGGTCGTGCTACTGATCCAGTTTCTGCAGTTTTTCCCTGTATAATCTTTTTATAACCACTTTGTGACATCTGCTGATGTAAAAAGGGCTCTATAGTACATTTGATTTGATTTGAATTCACATTGAGGCCAATGGTGACTTTGATGCCATTAAAGAGTTTAAAGGCTGTGACAGGAGAAAACTGAGGATGGATCAACAACATTGTAGTTACTCCATCATACTAAACTATATGACAGAGTGAATAAAAGGAAACCTTTACAGATTTTTTTTCTTCTAAAACATGCACTAAAGGCACTAAGTAAAACTGGAAGAATGTAGCAAAGAAATGAACTTTTTTGTCCTGAATACAAAGTGTTATGTTGGGGGCACATCCGACACAACATATCACTGAGTACCACTCTTCATATTTTCAAGTATTGTGGTGGCTGCGCTTGTCATCAGCAAGTTCTAGGGAGTAATTTAGGATAAAAAGAAATGGAATAGAGCTAAGCACAGGCAAACCCCTACAGGAAAACCTGGTGTATGAATACTTTCTGAAGGCACTGTAAATATCTTAAAGCAAGAATATACGCAAATAATACATTATCTGATGAAATTACTTTAGAAAGGGGCACAAGACAGGGATGTCCCCTCTCCCCCTCCTGTTTGCACTGGCAAATGAACCACTTGCAGAAAGAATTAGACAGTGCCCAAACGTAACAGATATCAGTACTGGTAAACATGAATATACGGTAAACTTATCTGCCGACAATATCCTGATATATCTGACTAATGTTGAAAACTCAACGCCCCACTTGTTATAATATTTTCAGAATACTCTAAGATCTCAGGATATAACATTAACGTGGAAAAAAAATGGCAATAGGAAAAATAATTACTCATGATCTACAGCAATCCTTTAAGTTGACCAACGAAAAATATGAAATACTTAGGATGCTTATTAATAAGTGACAACGAACAACAAATATATGAAGATGACTTTATCCCATTACTCAACAACATGAAAGCAGATCTGACTAAATGGAACCATCTCCCCATAAATATTATTGTTAGAATACACCTCTTTAGAATGGCATGGCTCCCAAAGTTTATACATTTATTTTCATTATTTTATTAGGCAAGTCAGTTAAGAACAAATACTTATTTTCAATGATGGCCTAGGAACAGATTTGTACCATGTCAGCTCAGGGATTTGAACTTGCAACCTTCTGGTTACTAGTCCAACACTCTAACCACCAGGCTACCTGGGCAGAGTTGGAAAGCTGTCTGTCAGAAGTTTTACAATGTAAGTGTACTTTTAAGCCCTCTGTCTGCATATTTCAAGACATGGCATATGGGGATGTGGTGAGATACCCATTGGGTTGAACACTACTATGGTTGTGACTTATATTAGAGCATCTATTACTTAACTACTGGAAGTCAAATGATACTCCACTGTAAAGAGAACGGAAGAATCAAATGCTTTATATGCTGACTACAATGCACATTTGTGTCAAGTTGGCTGGATGTCCTTTGAGTGGTGGACCATTCCTGATACACACAGGAAACGGTTGCGCATGAAAAACCCTTCAGTGTTGCAGTTCTTGACACAAACTGGTGTGCCTGGCACCTACCCTGTTCAAAAGGCACTTAAATATTTTGTCTTGCCCATTCACCCTCTGAATAGTACACACACACAATCCATATTTCAATTGTCTCAAGGCTTAAAAGTCCTTCTTTAACCCGTCTCCTCCTCTTCATCTACACTGACTGAAGTGGATTTAACAAGTGACATCAATAAGGGATCATAGCGTTCACCTGGATTCTATGTGATGGAAAGAGCAGGTGTTCTTAATGTTTTGTAAACTCAGTGCATGGGCCTGTGTGTATGCCAAAATGCATTTTGGCTAAAGGTGAGTTTAAAAAAAAAATATTTTACCTTTATTTAATTAGGCAAGTCAGTTAAGAACAAATTCTCATTTTCAATGACAGCCTAGGAACAGTGGGTGAACAGCCTGTTCAGGGGCAGAACGACAGATTTGTACCTTGTCAGCTCGGGGATTTGAACTTGCAACCTTCCAGTTACTAGTCCAACACTCTAACCACTAGGGTACCCTGCCGCCCCATTTTAAACACATCATACTGTTTTGATGACAAGTGTTTGTTGTGATTCTTGATTGCATTTGGATTGATGTCAGAGTGGTTAGAGGGAAAATAGAGCCCTGAGTACCAGGCCATTAACCACCTCACAGTCATTAGAGAGTTGGGTCCTACCAATGCATGTCCAGAGTGCATAAGAGGCGATTACCATGAGTCCATGGTCATGTGGAATTGGACTGCGGTCATGACGCATGACTGCCGGTGTGGCAGTAATATGGTAACTGCAATAGCCCTAGTCAGAACCGTTCCAGAACTGCTCAAAGTCCCCTATATAGGAGACTTAACATCAATTCAATTTTGAATATATTGAAATAAGACGTAATTGTTATCAGTCAATCGGTTTAAATCGCTTGTTGCTCTTTTAAAAATTGGATCTCTCTCTCTCTCCTTATCCCCATTCATGACTAGCTGATGAAAAACGAACTATTAATATGACATAAATCAGTTTGGTGTGAGTAACCTATGTGCTCCCACAACACATTGGAAATGTATGCGCATAATGTATGTGGCCTACAAAACTGTACGTCAGACATGATGAAATGATGGAGAGGAGGAAAGGGTTGGCTGACACACACACATACACACCACACACCACACACACACACACACATTTGTGAGTTAGTTCTGACAGTTCTATGCGTCATAATGTTGATGCTCTGTCTCAGCTTCTATGAGAAGTCTTGTTTTCCATTCGTTGAGTGATATAAGATTGATATGTAACTCCTTGCTCTTTCTCTCCCTTTTCCACAGACAAACGAGTGGGTGTGTTCACTGTTCACAGAGAAAAGAAAGTGAGAGAGAGAGAGAGATGGGGGAAAGAAAAAGCTTGACAGT